>NC_056731.1:1359155113-1359412613 GCF_019279795.1 Protopterus annectens
ACATCTATCTGCTGAGACATTCATCCTACTGCATAGCTAGTTGGCAAGCTGATGTCTGTCAGTCCCTGTACAAATGTGAAGATGTCAGATATCCAGCTTGGATATGTACAGGCAACCTATGCTTGACTGACACTGACATGTCTGCCCAGCTGTGTTATAACTGGCACAGATAGGACACAACACCCTGTATGCACCACATGCCATGGGTACCTCCACTACACTACTGCAGTCAACAGAACATGCTTGGGAACAGGTCTCCAAATCAGATACTAACCATGTTTTGTAATACATGTTGCATACATGTCAATTGGATCACCTCACCAGCCATTTTCAGGAGGCACCCAGAGGATTGGCTGATGCATGTCACTCTCACCCTGAAGGTCACCAAAGTGGTGTCTGTAGATAGATTGCCTTCTGGCACATTGCAGGTGGCATGATACCACTGTACGCACATCCCCTACACTTCCCATCTCTCCATGGATAATAGCCATGTACACACCTATGACCACCTGCAGTGATGCACCCCAGTACTGACAAATGTGTACATGTACATTACTGAGGATATCACTGTCTGTGTGTTAGTACACCTGTAGTTGGGAATACCATGAGGCCCTTCACACCCACCACAACACCCATTGCCATAGTTAGATGTGCCTGCTGCTGTACCGGATATTACATGTACCCTGTTACACTCCTCCCCCTAAAGGCTACCTGATCCTTGCAGTACCAGCACAACACTGTTGTACAAATGGGTTGATAGGCATGGGATACCCAATGATTTCTGTCAAATGTGTGTGTGTGTGTGTGTCTGTGCATGTGTGTATATCAGTAGAGTACAGCATTCCGAGGCCACATACTCCTATTACAATATGCATTGCCACATAGTATTATGCATAGTGATGTTGCTGCCCATAGGAGAGGCATGACAATACATTACCCTACTATGCCTTTGGCATGTGCATTAGATGCATATCCCTGTAATACCACTCTTGGGATGGACAATGGGTTGTATCTCAGTCCTGGTCAATGTGTGATGGCAGGTATGTCAGAGTGTCATCATGGGTTCCAGTGTGTACAATATCCACATTGGGGTGTTGGGGCTGTGTACACTGTTGTTAGACCACAGTACCCATGGTACATATCCCATGTACCACTGTATGGTGATCACTGTCACCATCAACCATACAGATAACTGATAACACAATTTAGCCCAGTTATGCATATGCTGTGTGCAGCCTACCTGTAACACATTGGACACACTGACAAGCTAGTTAGCATTGATAGGCCCAGGTCTCTCGAATGTGTGTCTGCTTGTTATGTGTCTGTTAATGTGTATATGAAGGTATGTCACACTATGTATTGTCCGTATACAACCATTACATCCCCCATTACCATACTGTATATGCCTGGGGATGTTCTGCATGTGACATGTAACCTGGAACACACCTCATCCTAAATGCTGTGTGGTGTGTGCAGTTAAACCCATACATATCAGTAGCACTACATACCTAGGTATGGGTCTAGTCCCAGTGTCCCCAAGTAAGAGTGTGCATGTATATGGAGGGATCTACTTCAAGTTGCTGAATATACATGTCCCAGGGGGTCACCTGTCCATGTGGCACAGGTAGTACCTGTTATACAGACCTGTGACATGTGTTCAACTGTACCCAGGATATGGCACAGCCATGGTGTCACCACAGTGCCATACTCCTTGTGAGATACGACAGCAGACCATCCTCCTGCTGACACATGTACACCTACAACACAAATGGATAACATTATGGAGACCACAATCACTCAGTGTTACTAACAACTATAATGTATCATGGATAGATAGCTACACTGAACCAAGAAAAAATGGCAACCTCGGAAAGACCAATGAGAGTACAAATTCACTTAATACTTCCAAAAATACAACGAAATGTAAAATACAAAATAGATGTTCAGCGCTTTCACTCATAAAACAGAGCTTCTTCAGAACATCCTTCACAAATACAAATCATTGTTTAAATACTAAAATTGGCGCCAAAAAATTGTGCTCTATTCCTCCTTCCTTAAAGAAATACGGCAACATTACTTGACTTATTACTAAGTATTGTACATATAACAATCTGATGATATCATGATAAATAACTATATTGATTTGAAATAACTTATCTAAAAATGAATAAATGTGTGTTTAAATAGTAATGTTAATAATATGCTAAAAAGTATATAATATAAATGTGCTAAAAAATCCAATAACTTGATATAAGCCATAACAATCAATTCTAAAATACATTTGAACCTATTATTATACCTAAATGTCTATATATATTGAAGAATTTTTAAAGATTTTTTATAAATTGACATTCCAATGTTAATGTGTAAATGTATAAATAAATATATATGATATGAATATGTAATTAAAATAAACAATTGATCAATTCCTATTGTCTAATATCCCATTCGAGAATGGGTTTGCACGAAATAAATTCATTTAAACCTGGGGGGTTTACTGCATTAAGGTAGAGCCGCCACCAAACTTCCTTGAAACTTAATAATTTCTTTGCATCCCCACCTTTGGGATTATTATAAATTATATTTAAAATCCCAAATTTAAACTTGTAATCAGTCCCCATCTTCTCCACATGCCTATATAGTGCATTGTTACCATCTTTTCTGGATACACTATAAATGTGGTCATAAATTCTCTTCTTAAAGTTTCTTTCTGTTTTTCCCACATAATAGCTGGGGCATGCATCACATATGGCGATATAAATCCTTTAACATGTTAAAGGGCACAAGGAAGTGTGGCAAGTGCAATCAATGCAAATATATTTTTGAGGCACATAAATTAAGCATTTTCAACAATTATAGGACAATTTTAAAGTTGAAATATGGAAATTGTAATACCAGAATGGTGATTTCTGTCTGTAAGTCTTCTGTGATTTTATAGTCTGACTTTGTAATTACAACACTCTTATACAGGTTTTCCTAGACAGTTTTATTATGTAGCACAGTATGGGTGACAGTGATGAGTAATACCTTATTATTCAGAGCAACCGCAACACTAACAATGCCATACAATGCCACAGTAAACAGTACCAGTACAGGATATCAATCTTTTATTTCTAGGCACAGTTTCCGTATCTGACAGACCTGTGGGGGCAATGTCTGTTAGCACTAACTGAATGTTGTCACACATAGTACCAGATTCTACATTAGTATTATGCACATACGTCTCACTCTGTTACTGCACACACTCTAGTCATAGATTCACAACATGGGGGTGGACATGGGACATACTTGGCTTATTACTGTCTTAACATTTTGGGGAGTTGCTAGAGTGACAGGTTTATTGTTATAGATGTCTGACAATCAGTTGTATTTCTTATTTGCTGCCTAATCATCTGGGATCATCCCACTGATTTGCCAGGGTGACAGGCAGCAGATATGGGTCAATTAACTGGACACTCTGGATATATCTGTATAGTTGTGAGGTATGATTCTGCGTACAGCCTACTACCACTCCCAGGATTCGAACCATGGCTGCGTGTGCTAACAATACAACAGTTCACGTCTCAGCTGAGTGTGCTATTTGGATTATTTTGTTTGTCTTTTCACAGTTTTGGAAGTCTCTGTCAGTTGGACTATATGAACTCTTGTGATTACAACAGTCATATACAGACATTCCTACAGATTTGATTTATGTAGCACAGTATGGGTAACAGTGCTTAATACAACAGTACTATTAAGTGATTGCAACTCTGCATTACCATATGATACCAGAGTGAACACATGCAGTCCAACATTTAGACCTTTATTGTCAGGCTATTATGCTTTTATTTACATGCAACCTATATGAGACTCTTCTTGTCATATTCTCTGGTGTATGCAGTACAAACCTTAAACAATACAGATTTTATACAGGCAATTAACTTACTACTACTTTTAGATTTATTTCCTATGACAGTACATGCATGAGTATACTAACCAGCCTTGCGTTGCAACCGCTGCAATCTACAGATATGGGCTTCCTGGTTTGTAGCCCGCTCATCTGCCACTGTGAAAGTTGTAAGAGAAATATTTAGCCATACCTATCCATAATATACATGAGCTGGCAATTATTAAAAAGGTAGTGAACTGATACTTACACATGGCTGGAACATCCCCCATCCTCCTAGCCTCTTGGATCCACTGATCCAAGCGATCCCTCTTTCTCCACTTCAGGTCGGCATAGTAATGCCTGACCAGCTCACCAGTTTGAGGTATGCCACTGGCACTGGTGAGATGGTCCCAGGCTTCTGATTTGTACTGGGAACCCTGGAACTGGCCCTGCAGCAGTCTCTGGTCATGGTCTTTCACAAGGAGTCCTGCCATGACTCTGGACTTCTGGATGTCCCAGCGCTGCACCCAAAAGTGCACACCTTCTCCCATACCAGTCATAGTGCCTACAGGAGGAAGCTGCAACCAGTTATGAGATGTATTCCCACCTAATGGGTTTAAATAGGGATGATTTCCCACACTTTGCAGTGATTGGATGGTTTTGAAAATTTTAAGCTATGGACAAACCTGCTTACCTGAGGCTGGCATTGCTTAAAGGGGTGTACCAATGTGCAAACTGATTTAGCTGGCCTACACATTGCTTACACCTACTGAGTTGGGCTGTGCAATGATTAGCATTGCTTAATTTTTAATTTGCATGCTATTTGCTGTTTGGCATTGATTTATGATTCATTACATGTTATATATGTGTTTGGTATCTATGATTCATGTGTACCTACACTGTATGAGGTCTTTGTGTTTATTAGGGGATTTCAACACTTTATTACAATGACACTTCACATCTGGGCTTAATGCAGTACTCCAGTTCACATATTTATGTTATGTAGTAGATTATACAACATAAAACTGTATATAGATTCCTTTCACATGTTAAGTTTGATTTTCCTACAGTGAGGATCTGTTTGGTAATACCTCAGTCTTATGTACTGCTGCGATGGCTTAGTGGTTAACTAATGTGACTACAGGGTTCTGGGTTCAAGACCTGCAAAAGCTGTTTATTTTGTTTCTGGCCAGAACAGCGGCTGTTGCATACAGAGGGATTAAGGCACTTTTAAGCAATTGTAAGCAGGTTTGCATGATGGTAAGCAATGCTAACTTCCAGTTAAATATACTTACAGGGAGTTAGCTTCAATATTGTTTAACCTGTGTGCGAATTGCTTACCCCGCACAAACTGGCTTAGACCCACTTACTACTGCTTAAATATGCTTACTCTTGCTTAATAATGCTTACTTCCGCGTACCCCAGCACTAATTTAGACAGTAATGTAAAATGTTTTTTGGGAAAGGGGTGGATTTGGACAGTCTATGGATTTATCATTCATTGCACATTGTACCTTCGATGTGTATCCCTGATTCCTGTGTACATATACTGTATGGGGCACTTGTGATTATCTATGTATTTTACAACATTATGACAATGACACCTGACATCTGCATTTATGCTTAGGTTATGCAACAAAATATATTGTTCATAAAGTGATTTGAGATGGAAAATGGAATGTACTGGAGTGAGACTTGAACCGGGCATGACTACTTGTGAGACGAATGCTCTGCCCACTACACTATTGCAGTACTGCTTCATTTGCATATATCTTGATTTTTATCCTCTTGTGCCATTTAAGCTGCAGTAAACGTAGCTAAGCAATGGGCAAACCCATGCACCTACAGTTAAACTTTATTTGTTTGATAAAAAAAAAGTGTATTTATATTTTAAATTTATAAACTTGGGGGGATGTTGTTGGGGGTATGCGAACACCTATGAGTGGTCTTGCTTATTCTTATTGCTAACCTGCTGTTCTTGCTTGCAGGGGCATGTATATTCTGAGAGCTCTCAGACATACTCCCTGCACTTGTACATGCTCCATGTCCGTTTAGGAGCTCAGGCAGCACACCTTCATTAATATGCCTGACACGCTACCATTCTACTCCTAAACGGATGCTTCCATGCAGGACTAAGCTAGTCCTGGAAAGATGAATAGTGAATCCTGGGGATGATCTGGTCCAGCCAAGTATATATATATATATATATATATATATATATATATATATATATATATATATATATATATATATATATATATATATATATATATATATATATATAAAGACTTACTAAGAATTTTTGATCTGTAAAAATAACAGAAGCCTCACAATCAGTATCAGCAAGCTAACAAGTATGATATACTGTACCTGAAAATAATGATAGTCATCCCTTTCAAATTCTTCACTAAAATTGCCGCAGTCAGCTGGAGCCAGCTTCTTATAGACTTCAGGAATGAAAGAAACTATAAAACCTTCATGTCAAAGCTACTAGCCTACTAAACCAGCACTACAGAAGGTTGAGTCTTCGAATACAATGCATAGATATGCATTGCTGCTTTAAATTTATTACAGTTTGACCTTAAACATTAACTGCCATCTATAATGCATTATTGTTTAATATTTATTAAATATGCACTGTAGAAATATTTCCTCTTGTGAAACACTACAAAGATTGTGTTGATTGATCCAAATGAGGGTTTTTGTTATTACATTTATTACCTCTTCTTGATATATACTATCCCTGTAAATGAATACCTATATGGCTATGCATTTATGGTTCTCAGTATTGATTTACCATTGGTTATGATTGTGAAGATTGGGTAGAGATGGATGATGGCTGCCAGCCTAGTCAAATAGAATTTGATACATAATTCTGGCATTTGTAAATATAAATGTGAAATACAGGCTTGTTTCTTAAATGAAAGAAAAATACTACAAAATGTTGAACTTCAAGATTGTAGCAACATTACCATCTGCTGTAAGGAAAACTAAGTCAAGCATTTCATATCTTTCTTTTGAAGTTGGAATTATTTTAAATCTGTCCTTTGATCTAGATAGTAGTGCTGAAGAGGCTAGCTGAGCACATTCTTTCTATTGTTTTAACTTAAGGAATAATTACTAGAGTGTACATGTGAAATGTCTTTTATTATTGTAGTTTCCTGAGCAGGTGTTAGATTGCTAAATAATGTAGCCTGTTGACCTGAGAGCTCCCAGCTAAGTGTCAAAGAAATTATGTAATGGGAACTAAATGAGAATGGTGTTATCTGAGAGAGTCCAGCAGAAATGTTTGTTAGTGATTTTAAAAACTATTGCTCAGAGAGAGACTGTGAGCATTTTTGACTTGACTATCCAACTCTCAGCACTCTACCTGTGTCTTAAGTAAGTTATTTCAGAAGTATGTTTTCTTGTAGTAATAGCTAGGAAATTAGAAGACCGTTAGACTAAGTGTTTTTTTCTGTTATGTTAGAACTGTACTACTGAATTATTTTAAGTTTCTGTGTGATCCCTAAACTCTTGAGTAGCACTGTGGTGTAGTGGTATTGTCTTGTGTTTTTAGTATTTATTATTAAATATTTTAAAACTTTTTACCTGTGGCTAGTCAATCTTAGTTCATCTGGTGCCCTTAGCAAAATGGCTCCATGGCATCCCTTCCTACTGTCAGTTGCCCATCCACCCCATACCCACACATCAACCAGTGCTTCCCCCATACTAGCTTAGCCAAGCCATCCAGATTACATTTTTCCTCCTTTTTTTACAGTTTGTATTTTCAAAATTCCCTGTGTTTATTCATTAACTCAACACATTTTAAGTAAGCAAGAATGCACTCTGACAACTGTGAATGAACCGACTGCATGAAACCATTGGGGTTCTAAATACTTCTTAGGTGCATTTTACATTTTTTAACAATATTTTCATCTAGTGATGTCCTGAACAAAAGTCATGATTAAGGAAAGCAATTTAGTCTTGCTCTTCAATTGTTTTCCCTTAATGTTTTTCAACACACTCTAACGGACCAAGATTACCAAGATTACACAGTGATAACTGTGGTGGAAATAATTTCATTAAACCAGCAGTCCAGAGGCCACAAGGCCATCAGAAGCCAAGGGGGGTTCTAGATGCTCTGAGGTGCATATTACAGTTTTTTAAACAACCTTTTTAGTCAGTGATGGTCTAAACAAAAATCATGGTTATGGGAAGGAATTCAGTCTTGTTCTTCAACTTTGTTTCTTCCTGCATCCTTTTAGCACTCTCTAAGACTACACTATAATAACTCAGTTAAGATGGGGGGGGTCTAAAGGCTTCTAGGCATCCTGATGCCATGGGATTATAGATGCTCAGAGGTGCATTTTAGAGTTTTTCCCCCACCCTTTTGATCCAATGATGGTCTGAAAAAAATCATGCATAAGGAAAGAAATTCAATCTTAGTTTTTTTATTTCATGGAAGAATACTCAAAGTTGACCAAATAACAGTGCATAATAAACAAAGAAGACATATGCTTGAAATTATATATAAATCATGTCTGGAAATAGTAACTCCTATCCTATCCTACCTTAAAAATAGTAGTCACTCTATGTTTCACTGTCTGGTGTTAAATAGGGATGAAAATTAAAAGGATACATGGCCGTAGCCATATATTTCAAATTGCTGCTGTCATATGTATACACAACATGCCTCATTCTCCCTTTCTGCAATGATGGCCACTTTTGTCTACCCTTCTATTGTCAGACTTGGAGAAAATTGAAAAAAAAAGCAAAATAGAACATTTTTCTTGACAGATGTGTATATAAACAGAGTACTTCTATGCCTTCTGCCAACATATAGCCACCTGTATATGCACCTGATGTCTGATTGTGAGGGAAAAAAAACTTTTTTTTGTTATATTTTGTTTACCAGGTAGTACACTGATTTCAATGGACCAGACAAAACCCATGTGAATAGCATCACATAAGAAATGAACATATTTACAGATACAAGAATTTGAGCATTTATTTCAAGAAGCAGTTAACAATGTCAAAACATGGATGTAAAAATGGAATTATGCTTAGAAGAGCTTTATGTATAAGATGTAGCCATAATGACTGAGATGGCTTATGCTACAGGGATAGCAGCATATAATTATACAGAGAGGTATGAAGACATTAGAAGAGGCAAGTGACAATTGTTGCAAGAATAGATACCATAGTGAGAAGACGGAGCAAAGTTGACAGATACAAGTAGAGGGAAGAGGAATAGGAAGAAATGTGAGGGAGATACAACAAGAAAAGAAGAGGGAAGTTGATGAATGAGTAAGGGGTTGAGAAGATAAGATAAGGGAGGGTGAAACAGGGATAAAGGCTACCAAAGTATTACTTGACATTACACTGCTCCTGTACAATCTTAGTGATCTTCTATGCTCCCCCTCTCAAGTGTGTGATGAAAGTTAAAGAAATAATATCCACACTATCTCCAGCCCAACACAAGATAGTTACCTCTGTGATTTGGGAGGAAAGTTAAAGAAATAATGACAGCATCCCTATATTCTCACACAAGATGCAGCAACCTTCTGTATACATCACTGAGCAGGGCTTGTTTTAGAGTAGATGGTATTCATAGAAGAGGCCACTACAAAACCTCTGTCAAATTCAACTTATACAGACTTGATGTATAGGGGCATCAATCCCCTAGAAGCTCTGAAGGTCTGGGTATTCAGTGATACATTTTACCCCTTATTTTTGAGATGACTTGATTAAATTGAGCAAGTGACAAGAAGATCAGTTACTTTCATCCAAACACCCAGCACCAAGCAGCTATAGCCACTTCCAAGTACAATTCAGATGTCTAGTTGTGACAAAATAGAATGGCCATGTAATGCATTCCACCTTTGTTCCAAAAAGTTGTCACACATTAAAGTAGTCCAAGCAGTTTCACAGAATTCTCATTATTCCTGTAAAGTCATAATAATAATATTAAGCAAAGAACAGTAGGCAGCTAGTTGTTTCCTTCCACAGATAGCCCCACCAATTATACCAATTCGGACTTTTTAATTTCTCCAAGTATTTTGGGTTTCTAATACCATGACGGGAATGGACCCCATTCTTAAGTCAAAGTACTGTTAAAGTTCATCAAATTAGTATTGTTTCACTCTTTGATGTCAGCCAAAAGTTCTCTTTTCAGCACCCGCAGTGTGCCCAGTAATGACTCCTCCTGCAATTCGTATGGTGTTATATCAATTGGTAATATATCTAAATATAATTGTAAATTATTTTTTATAAGACCAGTTGCTCCTACTACTATTGGAACTGTCTGGGTATCTTTCTTCCACATGGCTCTTGTTTCTGCCTGCAGATCCATGTATTTTATGACTTTGTGTCTCTCTGTACGCAAGACACTATAGCCACTGGGTGTGGCGATTTCAGTGATCAATGCTACTTTTGTCTTCTTTTCTTGGACCACTATATCCGGTTTTCTAGTATCTATCTTTTGAACTGTTGGTATTAGGCGATCCCATGTGATATAAACTTCATAATTTTCTATGATTCTTTGTGGCTCATGTTTCCAGTGTTTTTTAGCCACTTCAGTAAAATAATGTTTGCAAAACCACCAGTGTAACAGTCTCGCCACATTATTATGCGTTTCAGTATTCAGTCCCTCTGCCATTAGTGCATCGCAACCAGCAACAAGGTGTGTGACTGTTTAAAATTTGGTTTTACAAAAACCTACATACGTCTGTTTCTCCTACATTTTCAAAGGACTTTGTAAACCAGCATGTACATAGCCCACTATCTTGGGCTGCCAATATTAACCTTTCATTTCGTGATGTGAATTCACCTCTCCTTAACCATTCCTGCATTCATTCTTGATCAACATGAGGCTGTTCCAGAAGTTTTCTGTACTTGCAACTATATTTACGTTTTTTCCACATTTCTTGCCTTCTCATCTGGTCCTTCACCTTATATTCTTTCTTTTGTATTTTACCACATTCAGGTGCTGCCTGTTTTTTATCTACTATCTTTAATTTCCATTCCTGCTTGACATCGATATGCTTCTGCTAAATTAAGTAGAGATATCAGCTTAGATTTATTCTCCTCATGTTTCAAAACTTTCACTACATTTGGATCTTGTGAGGTCAGTAGATATGTGTTGAGTCCCACAATTGCAGATCTATACATGTAATAAATTTCAAGTAGGTCCATCCTACCTTCAGAATGGGGAATATATAATCTTGGTATACACTGATTTTTATAAATCATTTGGTGAGCATGAAGCATCCTTCGTGTTGTAATATCCAATCTATCCAACACTCTTTTGCAGCCAGTCAATCACTCCAGTACTATAAGTTATGACAGGAAGAACAAACTGATTTATGGCTTGGACCTTGCTCCTAGATGTCAATGTTGTTTTCAGAATTAATTTCAGTCTTCTAAAGTACTCCTTACTAAGCTTTATTCGCATGTGTTCATGTTTTGTTGCTGATCCTTCATCAATTCCCAAGTATTTGTACACTCGCTCTTGCTCAAGTTCTTTTATATCACATTCTTGTCCCAAACTGATGTTTTCCTGGTGCTGCAGTTTTCTTTTTTAAAGGTTGCTTTTGCACATTTATCAAGGCCAAATGACATTCCAATATCATCTGAAAAAGTTTTGACAACCTGCAGCTATGCTTTCAGTTCCTCATCTGATGAGCTATACGGTGTTAAATCATAGACAAAGAGAAAATGAGAAGTCATTAGACTTTGTGGTTTTCTAGAAGCCAAACTGTAGCCATGGCCTAAGCTGTTAAGTAACAAGCTTAATGGATTAATGGCAAGACAGAATAGCAACAGTGACAGAGAGTCACCCTGGCCTACCCCCCTTTGAATTTTTATCCCTAGGATAATAATCTGTCCTTTATTGTGGCTTAATTGCAAAGTGGTCTTCCATTGTTTCATGGTTATTGTAATGTAGTCAATCAGTGTAGGGTGTATCATATACATTTTTAAGCACTCTTTTATCCATGAATGTGGGATACTATCAATTTTTTTTTGTAGTCAATCTTGCCATACTTAGATTCTTCCCCTTCTTATAGTTATCCACTTTAATTTTGTTTAACAACATATGATTCTTTGTTCCATATGACTTTCTTTTATTGCCCTTTTGTTCTACTGCCATAATTGAGTTTTCTTCTAAATGATTATAAACTCTGTCAGCTTCAAGTCCTGTGTATAGTTTATACGTCGTCAGAAGAAAAGTTAAGTAAGAGCATTGTTTTTCCTGTTGTTAACCAGTGCAGTGTCTGTTCAGGGCATACATATAAATAGTTCTTACTTATGGCTAGATCCTCATGCAAGGAAGTTAATACTTTAAGCCAAAAGTTATGTACTGCATCTAAGCGTTAGGTACTGCATCTAAGCCTGGTGTTTTCCAGTTAGAGGCTTTTCTCAACTTTGTTTCAATCTCTCTGGCTGTTATTTCATCCCATTTCATATCCTGTACCTTTAAACTTATTATTCTTTCCTTTAGTTCTTCTATCCATTTAGCATCTTTGTTATGTTCCACAGGATCTTCATAGATTTTTCTCAAAAATGTATCTACTTCCTCTTTTTTTGGCGGGCTTTCAATTCCTTTTACCTTATTTACCAGTTCTCTATAAAACTTTTTTGGGTCATCAATAAATTGCTTATTTTGTGCTTTTCCTTTATATTTATCTTCATATCTTCTAAGTCTTTCTGCCTGTTTTGAAATTTTTAGTTTGTTATCTCCAATAGTGCATAATAGATCCTGGTCTGTTCTAATACTGTGCATTGCTTTTATCACATCTATCTTTCTTAGTATTTTTGTTGATCTATTCTGTCTTCTATAATCTTCTAACAATGACACTTCTTGTCTTAGCTGCTTTATAGTTTTCTCTGTTCGATATTTCCATGATGGTATTCGCTTTCGCCTCCTCCTTTCCCTCGCTACCCTGTGTCCCTTTGGTAGAGCTTTATCAGTTATTAATTTAGCAGCACAGTTATATAGTCTGTTTACTTCTGTTATATCGCATGGATCTCTATGGACAGTCCTAATTACTATGTTCATTTGTTTTATCAAGCTTCTGACATTTGGGGTTTTATTAACCTTTTGCAGTCTATTTCTCTCATTGATCTTGATATATCTGTCTTTGTCTATTAAATCAAGCAACTCTTCTCTCAACTCATTTTCTTCCATACTGAGGGCACATCCCTTGTTTTCCATTTCCTGCTGGCATTCTATAGAAAGTTCTATAGCATCTTCCTGTGGCATTCTCTCTGTGCATGTCAGCCAGTGTCCAGTTAAGCAGTCCATCTTACTTTTCAGAAGTGCACATTTTTCTTGCAAATCCAGACACTGACGGCTTAAAACTGCACAAACAATAAGACGGTCAGTGATAGCTTCATTCAGCCAACCTAACCCCCACACAGCAGTTATAGTCATAATGTCTAATGATGCTATGTTACAAATTTCACATTTGTTCCACACAGAGAAGTTGCCACACATTCAAGTATTCCAAGTTGCTCCATGCAAATTATAAAGCTAGATGTAGCCAATATAGCCTAGTATTGTCCTATGAACCTATAAGAGAATATCTGGTTGATCACTGCCAGCGTCACTGAAAATATATTAATAATACTTACCTCACTACTGCTTCCTTATACCATTCCTTTCAATTGTCCAAAATTATGCTGAATGTCCCTAAAAGTTACATCAATCAGTAAAGCCAGTGATTAGCGATTCCTACTTTTTATTAAATAAAAAAAAACTCCTGTTTGTATGCCACAGCTATGTTTTTTTTCTGCCTGCATTTAAACATAGCAAGGCTTCTGCTCTGTGATCTCTCAAAGCTTAAGTCTAATGTGACTTTGTTTGACTTAAATTATGTCAAGTGGAACCCCCCCCCCCAGGATGCCCATCATTCCACTGGCACATTTTGTTCTAACAGGGCACTGTCTGTAATTATTTATTTCTACCTATGATGCTCATAAACACTTTCTCCATGTTACAAAATAAAAAAAAATGCTTGTTGAAATTTTACAAATTGTTGTGTACTTAAATAATGCATCATTTATAATTTTCTTTTTAATATAATAATAATGTTCATATATTCTGCTACATAAGTCCCTTTCAGTCTTTCCAACCTAAAATGCCTCAAGACAAACAAAGCACCACATAGACATCCCCACTGGTGTGACAGTCATAATGACCAGGGCAAGCTATAATCCTTGGAAATCCAACAATTCAGATTCAAGGGGCATCCTAAATATATTTACAGGACCTGCATTTGCCACATTTAGACATCTTCTTAACAGATTTTAAATTAATCTTGCTAGTCTGTCCTGCATTATATTCCCCTACCTCCTGCTATGCTGAATTGCTTCCCAGCCAATGCAGCATAGCATTTTATCGGATGGCACAGTGATGCAGGGGTTGCATTGTCTCCTCACAGGTTTTCTGGTTTAATTCTCGGCTAGGGTGCCTTCTGTGTGGAGTCTGCATGTCCTTCCTGCATTTGTGTGGGTTTCCTCCCACATTTACAAAAACATGCATCTGGAGTGTTTCTCCCCGGGCCTCTGCTGAAAATTGGCTTCATTCCAAGTCAGATTTTCCCAGTTAATAAATAAATAAAATAATAATAAAAGCTGTTATTGTTACCATGGACATGGTCAGTTTCTTTCTCTAATTTCTCCTTGAAGTCATAGCAAAAGTTCATTTCTAGTTATGCTTAATGATGTCCTTAATTCACCTAGTGTCAGTTTCTGACAATATGGGCTTGATGATCTGTCACAATGAGTGGCAGTCAACTTTACAAAATAGATGAAAACTTTGTTAACCGCTTTCCGAAAAGTACACATCAGTAAACTTAGAGGGCCTTCCGCAGCAGAAGTTTATTATGATATTAAAAATAAAAATACAAAAATGCATTATTTGAGCACACAGTTTCTAAACTGTAACAGTTTTTTTTTTCATGAAAAAATGTTTGAACATCAGACTTGTGTCATGAGGAAATAGGCTTGAGTACAAAGAATTGATATGACAGTTACCTTCAAATGTTACTGAACATCCTAGCCTGAATGATCAGTTAAGTGTTTCCAGTATTTTAAAGTTGTATCCCTGAAAGCTGTAGTCTCATAAAATTTTGTTTTAATTTAATATTTTGAAATTCATAAATTCTGTATAATAAATATCATGCATTCATTTGCTAAACTGTATTACTGAAAAATCTTGTTATTTTAAATGTATTTGCTTTTTAAGTTAGGTCATGGCATTACCAGCTTTTTTAACAAAATATTTTAGTATAAAACAGTCTTCTTGCTCAGTGTTAATTTAGATTCTGATCAAGAGATAGGTATGTAGTTTGAATATAGAGTGATATTTTTTAAATAGTGAGCCAGATTCATTAATGCCTACACTAAGAGTACATTAAGCGCACATGAAGTGTACATAATCTGTATTCAAGAACATCCCTATCACCTTTTTTGTGCTTTCTAGTAACTCAGAAAGATTGCACATAGTATACATGTAGTCTATACTTTGTGGTAACCTTTATGAATCCTCCTCAGTATTCAAGGCTGCAAGAAAATTAGTAGAAAAACTAAAATTAGGAGAAAGAAGGTGTGACTTATGCTTGTGTTGTCTGTACAGTCAGAATGGTCTATACTTCGTGTAGGCATTAATGAATACCAGTGATTGTTGCTAGTTTGTAGACTGTCCTCACATGAAGAATTTCTGATTTTTTTAATTAAATCACTGTGCAGTGGTAGAAGTAATACTAGGGTCAGTTACTAATGCTCAAATCAGCTTTACTTTGCTGCTTGTGGGAAAATATCGACTACATTCGCTTTTGTGAGTCAATTAAAGATCAGCCCTTCTCTTTCTTCTGTACATGGAAATGGAAAGGCTATCATTTCTTTTCTAAACAGATTTATCTGTCTTTGCTGTTATTATATCTTTCTGTAGTCCTGTGTCTTTTTCAGGTCTGGTCTAGTGTGAAACTCTTCTGAATAATTATCACCTGTAAATTATATCACTTTGTAACCATAGCAGTACTGCAGCCATTTACTGTTAGCTAGAAAGTTTTTATTTTACTGACTGAGAAAAAAATACTTGTGAGGTTCCTTTTTACCAAAGTGGGAAGAACAGAATATACACAAATGTTTGTTTTCTAGAGAAATCTGTCACTTTTCTTATACTTCTGTGTCAGTGAATCCTTCTACAGTCATAGCCTGGTCTTGATGTTGCCTGAAGAATTCAAACCATGTGAATTAAATCACTGTGCATTTGCAGACTTAGGTCATTTACTGTCTCTCACATTTAATGATTTTCTTTTACTGACCATAAAATCCATCCCGTTGCCTAAGGTCTACAAAAGATCGTGATACCCTTTCTGTACTGAGGGTGTAATTGGATGTAGACAGCATTTTTTTTTGTTAGAAACATCTTTAAGTTACATTGCTATGCTAGTTTCTCCATCTTTGATTTTAGTTTAGTGGGAAACCCACCTGGCAAACTATCACTTTGGAAATTGTTTTGGTTTAGTTGCAGCAGTATGATGTTCGTTACTGGTCAGACAGACTTTGCTGATTGTGAATAACAGTGCACCATGAATAAAAGATATAGTTTAGCAAACCTATTTCAGACTGTAGCATTTTTTTTGCTCACCAAGGAATATGCGTTTGATATTATAGGACATTTATCACATCACAGTGTCCACTCCAGACAAATGAATATGCTGTTTTGTGCTGATGGTACTTTGTCTTTAAATCTTGAGCAGTACCTTACATAAGGAGAATTGTTGATTTGTGAATTAAATCTCCATGCAATACAGTAGACAATACATTCTCTCTGGTCAGAAGGCAGTTAATGCAGAGAATTAAGATATGATCTGTTTATGAGCTGCTTCCTGTAGTCCACGTTACCATAGCTCTCAACCTTCCATCTCCAAAATGAGGAACACTCGCCTTCATAATATGGAACAAATGGGCAAAATGTGGAACACATTCTAATGGCTTATTAACAGCTTCAACTAGGAAGGTCATAGGCTGGTTAAAATATGCTGGTTTTACTCATAAAGATCATCATTTAATGAATCAATATGATTAATTTCTATTTACCATGGATTTCACTTAAAAAAATTCCTAACACTGAATTTGTGACAGACTCTTTCAATGAGGAACTTTATGGAATTTCGAGGAACATAAACTTTTTAAGACCCCAAATGAGGTACGTTCCTCGTAATGAGGTACACTTGAGAAGCATGCACGTTACAGAGTTTGATTACTTCCACCTCCATTTTCTTGCTGTGCGACTCTGAGCAAGTCACTTAAGCAGACTTCACTCCCAGGTCCCTCCACTGAAAGGAACTCTTATATCTCATGAGTTTACACATTAGGAATTGTATAAACTGAAACAAAAACAAATATTGGCTTATTCATTTTCCATGCATTACCGACTCCAATAAAGTTTTTCTATGCTGCTATCTCTGAAACATCTTATACCAGCTTACAGAAAGAGCTACTAACTCAAATGCTATCAACTTCAGAATATAACAACACATAAAAATGGTTCCAAAAATGAATCTTATTAATACGTCCTAACCTAAATTCTAACCCTGCCTCTACCCCTAACCTCAGCCTTACACCTGACCTTAGAATAATCTTCCCCATAAAATTAACAACACACTTGGCATGTCTGACACACAACACATGCATTAACATACATATGAGTACACACACACACACACACAAAAAACACATCTATCACCTAACTTATGTTCTGCCATAACTCTGACACTCACATACCCCCACAAAGTCTCTGATACATTATCCCCTAACCTAACCCTAACCCTATTTCTAATCCACACATCCTCACACAAACTCCCTCCCCATAACTCCCAGAGTCACATGTACCTCCAAAATCCAACCCATTCAATATAAAGAATGTTCAACATTTTGCACACCGCTAGCAAACATTTAATTCAATGAACATTTTATTTTTTGCCAGCTAAGCTAATCCTATCAATATCTATATCGATATGTATATATATTTTTATATATATATATATATATATATATATATATATATATATATATATATATATATATATATATATTCTGTAGATAGATATAGATACAAATTAAGGTTCAGGAACTTGGCCCTCACAGTTAAGTTGTAGGCAAACACAAATGTTTTTGTGTTTCACCACATTGAGAGTGTTTTTTTTTAATTATTTATTTATTTATTTATTTTTTGTAGTAATCTCCTAAGGTTGTAGATGTTTTAGGTTTGAAAAATCACATACTAATTAGATGAGATGTGACTATTCATAGTATACTCAACTGAAACTGGTCATGTGATTTTTAAACACATGTATGTTTTAATGGTAAAGTTTTAGTTGTGTTTTGTACTCTTCAGGAAACAATGTCACAGTGTTTTTTTTTTTTTTGTGGAAAGTATGTTTTTAATATTTTATTTAATATGTTGTGAATTTTAAGCTGTTTTCATTTAATACTGTTTCTTCTTTGGTGGTGAAGTTACAGTCAAAGTCAAAGAAAACGTGATTGTCATACAGATCAATACTGAGGAAAACGTGCATATCACTGCATGAAATTTCGATACTCAGGCTTGTAGCATATGAATGACAGTTTACAGAAGGAAGATAGACTAAATTAATAAAAAAAGCTGAAATTAAATACAAATAAAAATAAATAAGATACAAAAAATGTAAATAAAGTAAAACAAATTTGAACCTTTTATTTGCATCTGCTATGTGCATTTATTTGCTAGTGGTACATATATAAGGGGACCCTCTCACTTTGATAGATCAGTGATTGTTTAAAAGTGCTCATTGTCCATGATTGCCTAAGGGGACTGAGCTGAGGCACTGTTAAGTGAGATTGCACCAGATCGTCACTTATCAACTCTTCAGCTTGCTGTATTTTTTTTCTAATCAACCGACCTCCACTCCAGAACTAATTAAATAATACTTTTGCTAGTTTGAAAACTCCCTCCCTTTTATGATCGTGGCCAGTTTCCAATCAGCCTGTCTGCATGAATGTTATGTCCATCAACATTAATGACTTTGCTTGCTTGGTTGCCCACAGCTTTGATGACATCCATTTCCCTAACTTTTCATTTAAAGTATTAGGGACATTTGGTATCTATGTAAACAAAGGTGGGTGGAGTCTGGCATACATTTCAGTTCCCTCTTTACCATTATTGAAATAAGGCAGGCATTAATATTTACGATCCCTTTCTTGTATCTGTGGACATTTTTTTGAGTAGGTTACTCTTCTTGTTTCTGTCTAGTTCACTTATTCAATGAATCTGTCCATTTTGTTAAACTAGCTGAGTTAGGGTTGCATCCTCCCTTGCTGTATAGTTGCTCATGTGTCTTTCCTTCATCAAAACCAAATCTCACTGTATTGACCTTTTTTCAACTGTAATGTTTCTCAACTGTTTTGTGGATTCTGCTTGTACTATTATAATAACCTCTTGGAAGCTAGTGGGTGTGAATCATCTCTGTGTGTATGACTAAGTGTGGCATATTTCCTCCTGTGACTGGTGACATGACTGCGTTTACCAGGAGATTTGGCTATTGTTGAATGAGTTCTGGGTTTAAGCTAGCTCTGCTAATCATTGACTAAACCCTACATAGGACTCCTAGAAATACTCTGAAAGTACAGGGGATGTCAACATGAATCCAGGCCCTGCACACCACAGTTTTACATCTGGGATGCATAAAGGACTTAAAATTGGACCTTGAAATATAGGTAGAATAAATAATCAATTCTACTTACTTGAATCCTGGATATTTTCATCATTATTGAATCCTGACTCTTAGTCACAGTATGTCTATCTGCATTTATCTGAAACATTTATAGTCTCTTTGATGACAGTAGACCAGGTTTCAGAGTAGGTAGGAGTACACTCCTGGTAGTGGTAAGTACTAATATTAATGTGTGTCTAATACAGAAGGTTAATGCTGTTAGTGAGAAGGCTCCCAAATGGCTGCTTGTACAACTCATGGTACAAGGTTAGTCTATTGTCTATGCAGGGGTTATTTATATACCCCCAACTTCAGCTGCAAACGTACTAAAGAAGCTATTTAAGATAAAGGGCTTTATAGAATTGGAAATAATATCATTTATTTGAGTGATTTGTATGTGAACTAGTTTAACCCAGAAGAAATACAACTTAACAGGATGAATTCATTCTTTTTCACAGATAGAATTTAGTCCTATCAGGTCTATGTCTTGTAAGGGTAACAGCACTCATGTTAGTCCACTTCTCACTAACATTCTGGAAAAGTATGTTAGCACTTCTGTACTTGTGAACCTGTTTAGTCACCAGTACTTGGTTAATTTATACTGGGATGTCACTAGAGATGTATGAC
The DNA here is from genome assembly GCF_019279795.1 of Protopterus annectens. Taxonomy (NCBI): domain Eukaryota; kingdom Metazoa; phylum Chordata; order Ceratodontiformes; family Protopteridae; genus Protopterus; species Protopterus annectens. Next base: position 1,359,175,351 of record NC_056731.1, read on the forward strand.
AAATCAGTTTTATAGAGCAACAAAGTACAGCTACATCCTGAATTTGAAAATGTGTCTTGATGCCTTTATAGAGTAATGTGAATCCCACAGTATCTATTAATTTTTCTTAGCTAACTTTTCATAATTCATGACAGACTATTCCCAATATGTCCTGATGAATAAGAACAAACCCATACCCATGGATCACTTCAGAAAGAGAGTAAAAAGGCAATTTTATGAGAAGCTATCAAGCCTGGATCAGCTGGAAGACAAACATGGAGAATTATAAGGTTTACTCTGCTGCTTGTCATTTAGTGGCCTTGAAAGAAAGTGACTACTCCCTAGTTTGTTTATATGTGAAAATGATTCTTATGACCAGTACAGGTCTTTATGAGAAGCTCTTCATAGTTTCATAGGAGGTTACTAGGCTAATGGCCCTAGGGCCTTTGCAAGTCTAGCCATGTTATAACCGTGTTTCCTAATTGTCCATGATTAGATGGTCTTTATTTGCAGGGCGAGTCTATGATCAGCACCGACTGCCCCTGTCCATGAGGGACATAGGTGCCAGCCCTGGATCGAATTTACTGTCTCCCATCCAATTGTCTAGGTTGCGCTTAAATAGGGTCATTGAGGAGCTCTGCTTCATGTGAATTAGGAATTTATTCCAGAGGAGTGGCAATCTCTGGGAGACATATCTGCATCTCCAGCATGTTCTGTCAGTGTCACAGGCTAGGTTGAGATCCATGGTGTGAGTGGCTCTTGTTCATTTTATTTGCAGATGTACAGCATTTCTATTAGGGTGGGATCAGAGACTGTTCTGTAGGCCAGGAACAAATTGCCTTTCAGCAACCTGTAGGATACAGAGTACAGTGGCAGGGCTTTCCATGTAGGTCATGTTTTGGAGGCCCTGAATATTCTTGGTATGAAACCTCTGTGCTGTCTCCAGATGCTGCAGGTGTCTCTTGAGGTACATGCAAAAGGGAGCATTGTAGTCTGATGAGGGTCAAGTACAGAGAAGTTATAACTTTCTTTGTCTTGGATGTGATGGACTTACTTATGAAATGCACAATGTAGAACACTTTCCTTACCACTGTAGACTCATGGTGATTGATGTTTAGGTTGCTTTCAACCTATCTTCCCAAATCTTGCACAACTGGGTTTGAGCTTGGGGGGAGTGCTGTCAATATTGTAATTTGCAAGGATTCATATTTGCCAAAGGGGATAATAATGTACTTTTTTCAGTTTAGTTTTAGTCCATGGCTTTGGAATCATTTGTCTGTGTTAGCCCATTTTGTAATATTTTAACATCGTTGGGAGACTCAGTGATGCTGGCCAGTTTGCATCCATCAGTGAACTTAGTAAACCACCAGCCATCTACTTTTACCTGGACCTCCAAGAAATAGATTCCAAACAGCAGAGGGCCCAGTACAGATCCTTGTAGTTCATGACTGGTAACAGGTCTACTGGTAGATGTGGACTCCCCAACATTGACAGTATGCGTTCTGTCAGTGACCCAGTTGGCTTCCCATCTAGTGATGTATGGGTTAATCCCCAGCTGGGAGAGTTTCTCAATGATATCTGAGTGAGGGATTGTGTCAAAATCCTTGGCCAAGTCAAGATAGGTGGCATGCACTCTTTTGACTTCATCCAGTGCTTTGTTGACATTCTCAAAGAAGTCCACCAGATTTAATAAGCATGATCTACTCTTAATGAAGCTAAACGGGGCTGGATCAGGAGTTTGAAGATCACCTATGTCCTTGTTGATAAGGTCCATGATGATTCTTGTGATGACCTTGCAGATAAGGCTGGTTAGGCTTATGGATCTATACTTCCCAAGGTCGGTTGATGGACCCCCTCTGTGCAAGGGGATTACTGATGATGTTCTTCACTTTGCTGGAACAAAGCCAGTGCTCAGGTTGTGAGTGGCAAGTGGTTCCACTACGTTTTGTTTTAGATTGTTTAGTAAGCAACTGAGATGTTATCTGGTCCCAAAGAGGCCATGTTTATGCCCTTGGAGAGCATAGACATGACATGCAATTTGGAGATACTAGGTAGAGGACTGGTGTCAGGTATGCTTTCGGGTATGGCTGGTGGACACAGGGGGGTGAAGTTTGCATTAAATCTATCATCTTGTAGGTTGACAATTTCCTTGGTTCAGTATGAGTGGTACCATCCACTATAAGTTCAGCACATAGATGGGCATTCCCTTGTAGATTTTCGACATAGCTAAAGAATGTCTTATGATTATCTTTAGCTAGGGATGCAAATTTAGCCTTGTAATTATCTTTAGAGGACTTTACAAGATATCCTATTTGCTTGTTCAATCTGTGAAGGATATTCTTCTTCTGCTGTATAAGTATTTATTTATTTATTTATTTTACATTTGTTAACCGGGTTGAGCATTAGCTCGTTTTCAGTGGAGACCCGAGGAAAAAAGCTCTGCAATCAGTATTAACAATTTACATACAGTCAGCAAGAAAATTGCACTGGCAGCTAAAACAATTAGTTAGAGAAATAACATTTTACAATAAAATTTTACAAAAAACGGTTGGGTACGAATGTTAGAGATCAAACTGCAAAAAGTATTTACAATAAATCATACAGAAAAGCAGTAGAGTACAATGTCAGAATTCTTACAACAAAAACTTAGTCATTGTAGGGAAACAGTGTTCATTATTCTTAAGTAGTTTATACAGTAGAAATACAGATTGAGTAGTAAGGTAATGCAGAGGTTAAGCAATGAGACAGAGAGGTAGATGAATATTAAGACTGACAGTGGAAAAGAAAGGAGGGATGAGAAACAGAAGCTAGAGTTAAGTAGTTTCAGGGAGGATGACTACAATGGCAGGACCATTTATTTATTAGGGATTCCCGAGTGGCTAGTTTGAGTTTGGTCAAGGGACCTAATTTCTAGGGGTAGATGGTTTCAAGTTGTAGCAGGGTTATAGTTATAGAGTAAACACCCTGATTTGGTTTTGGGTTTATAGATCTGTAGGAAGTCTTGGTCTGAGCTACGTAGTGTCAAGTACCCTCTTGTTCAAAGATAACAGTTTTGTTATATAACCTGTTTCAACTTGAGGTCCACCAGGGTGGCTTGTTTTATCAGGAGGACCTGGTTTTGATCCAGTCAGGTACAGCCAAGTCTATACAGATGTGTAAGTGGTTGTACAGAACATTTATGTACTCCTCTGCATAGGAGTCATTGCTGGCTGTGTTAGCAGGGGGTTTGAAACTTTTTATACCATCACTTAGTAGGCTGTAGTTTGCTCTGGAGAAATTTTTCAGTTTTTTTGCTCCTGTGGGGGTGTCAGGTCTGATCATTATTTCTATCAAGACAGATTTATGGTCTGACCTTACCAGAAAGGGCAACACACAGGGTGTAGGGCAGTGATCCTCCATGTTGGTGAGTACTACCTCCAGGACACTTGAACCACATGTGGGGGACCAGACTAAATATTCCAGGGCATTTGTATTGATGAACTCCAGGAACCTCAAGGTGAGCATGTGTTGCGCTCATATATGTCACCCATTTGATTGAACGATAGTTGAAATCTCCCATGACCAAAGTGTTTGGTTGTATAGTGAGTGACTCTAGCAAGTCCGGGTAGGGAGAGTGCTTCTCTTGGTTCATGATTGGGGATCTTGTAGCTAACTATGATGTGGTAGCGTATTTTATCTATAGTTAGTTGGACTTGGAGTAACTCGAGAGTCATACTGTTTAACCAGTCTCGAGGTATATTTGATTTTAATGAATGAAGATGGATACACCTCCACCTTGTGTTCTTTCACACTCATTTTGGGGTTTGAATGTGTGAAAGGCATTGTAGTCTTGCACTGCCAGTGTGCTCTCTGCGGCCTTGAACCACGTCTTAGTTACTGTACAGATGTCAACATCTTCCAAGGTGAGGAGTGCTTCCAGGGAATGCAGTTTCTTGTTTAGGCTCCTACATTAAGCAGCATAACCTTGAGTTAGTTTTGAGTGAGTTTTTTTTTTTACACTGGGAATTTTGTTGTTTTGACATTGCCTAAAAAGGTACTATGGGGGAGGCAAGTGTCTTTGCCAGTATCTGAAAGCTTAGAGGACACAGATAAAGACCACCTCTGGTAAAGCAGCATGGTCTGTCAACTATGTTTCCCCAGGCTGACAGATTTTGGATCCCTCTGGATTGACAACAGAAGCTAAGCCATTTGTTGAAGTCAATCATTTTTGTTAATGTTCTGGCATGATCCTGGGTGAAGGTAGGATGCTGCTTAGAGCTAGGGTCATACTTGGTTGGGACACATAATCTGAATGTTCAATCATGTCTCTCTTCATATAGTCCCGACAGGTATATCTCAAGTCATTCACCCCAACATGTACTATGACAGAGTCATAATGGTAATAGTTGTTGACTGACTTGAGTGCATACATAACTTGATGGATCCTGGCACCTGACAGGCATCTGACCATGACTTTCTCCTTGTCCAGCCTGATGAAACAGACATGTGTATGTCTCAGTAAGGAGTCACCTATGACCAAGACATTCGGTTTTTAGGTGTTCTGCCTTAGGTGCTTATTTGTTGGGACACTGGTGTGTGTGTGTTATTCTGTGTAGAGGATTCTATTTGCTTTACAGTGCATGCAAGTGGTCTGTGCTTGGGAGGTCTCTAATCTTATGGTAAGTTTCTATTGAGTACCTCCTCATATGTGGATTTATGTGTTGTGACCTTATTTTGAGTGAGAGGTGATGTGTGTGTGCTGACAACCTGTTTGATGTCCAGTTTGTTGTTATGTGAGTGAACTGATTCCAGATTCACAGTGTAATTGCATCACTCACATATTCTATTTATTTGTTTTAGGAGTAAGCGGTTGTCAGTATACATGGGACAATCACTACATTGCCTCATGTCAATCAGGCTCTCTGGAGAAATGGTTGGAAACTGACTGTCCATTATGGCAAGTATTTAACATAGCCACTATCGTGGAGTGGGCTAGTTTGGCCAGATTTTGTTCTAGGATTAACAAAGAGGCTTATTCTATTGAAAGCTAGGGGTGAAAAAAAAACTATGGCACTACTTCTCAGTGCACAACTGAGTTACCTACAATGCAACAAAGGAGCTTGGGAGGGTTCCACTAACAGATGTCTAGGGGGTGTCTGACTGAGCCAAAAAGGCCTTTTTTCAGCAGAGGCCCAATGGGAGACACAAAGCTCCAAAGCAAAGAAAAGTTTTTACAGACACATTTAGTTATTTAGACATGATCAGTATACACACAAATTACAGGAGACATTTTAGCAGTGGTATGCTTTGCACATAAACAGTTGCAGTAGAGAGAACAAACAAAAAAATATTAATTTTAAAAATAAAGGTAATTAATAGATTTGTGGTGTACAGCTGAAATTTGGAACATAGGTAGAATACATACATAGTACACAGATACAGTACATACATTGTAGATTAGCCAGTGTTTGTGAGTAAGATTGAAAACTATTATCAAGTGCTCTAGATTTTGTAAGTATGTGTTATCCGCTTTCACTAGCCTGGGAAGCAATCATGGCACTGCCAACTTTCCTTGAGATGTTGCCTGATGAGGTCTTTAAAGGAGGCTTTGGATGATGTGTTTTGAATGCTTGTAGGGACAGAGTTCCATTTTTTAGCCAATGAACTACTATATAGTGCATCTCCAAAGCTATTGTAGCTGTTGGTGACTTCTAGTAGTAGTTTGCTTGATGATCTAAGAGGCCTTTTGGCTGAGTGATGTTGTACTATGTTTTTGAGGGCAGGACACTTATTGTGGAGGTAATAGATAGAATGACAGATGCAGAGCTGATTGTAGGTTAGGAGGCTGGGCAGTTCAAGCCAGTGGAGCTGTCTCAAAGCAGTACAGTGATGAGTTCTATATGAGCAATTTGCAGCAAAGCGGGCAATTCTGTTATAGCAGGCTTCCATTTTGCTTAGTTCAGTTTTGTTTACATCTATTAGAACTTGTACTTACTAATAACTACATACCCCATGGCGGCCAATATTTTAAACAAGTCAAGGGAGTAACAATTGGCTCTCCAGTGGGCACTTTATATGCCAATGTATTTATGGCCGTCTGGGAGGAAAGATGCTTGTTTCCATCTCAATATATGACTTGTGTCAAGTTATATTGTCAATTTGTTGATGATTTATTTTTTATTTGGGACGGACCAATGCATATTATAGCTGATTTTATGCAGTTTATTAATAATAGTACTGAATTTTTGCAATTTTTGCATGAAATTGGAAATGACAGGATTTCATATTTAGATGTATTATTGTGCAAAGACTTTGTGCGAGGATGTTTAAAATCTGGTATATTTAGGAAGAATACCTATTCCAATAAATTTTTGCACTTTACTAGTAATCATCCACATCATGTAAAAAAAGCAGTCATCAAAGGCCAAATGGTGCGTGCAGCCAGGATGGTAACTGATGTGGATGAATTCATACAAGAATGTCATTTTATAGGCAATATGTTTTTGAACAGCGATTATCCCAAAACATTTGTAGATAGTGTAATTTGTGAAGTGGTGGACAAAAGACAAAAAGGATTTTACAAGCCTTTGTTAGCATCAAAAATTGATGCAGCTAATAATACCATACAATTGGAAACTCATGTTTCAGATCCAGTTTCATCTACCTCTAACTTACTTAATACAACTAATGGCAATACATATGGAAATATAAGTTTTGTCACAACATATACTAATGATAGTCATGATATTTTTTGTCTTATGTGTAAAAACTTGACACTTACAGCAGGTGACAGGGACTTAAGTCAGATTCTAGGAGCACAGCCTAATGTGGTATATAAGAGGGATCGTAACTTGAAGGATTGGTGCAATACCTGTTCCACTTCAACTACTAAGCCCCAAGGTAGGATGAGAAAGTGCAATATGTGCATACAGTGTACTTATATTTTACAGTGTGAAGAGTTATTCTTAGCAGGGAAGGGCATCGCCATCCTTGGTTATTTTAATTGTAATACAAACTGAGTCATATATGCAGCTAGTTGTTTAGAATGTTCTGCTTACTATATAGGCAAAACAGAATGGAAAATCAAGCAGCGTATATATTAACTTACTTATGACATTAGTAAATGTAAGAACACTAATGCACTTTATAGACATTTAGAAAATAATCCTACTCATAAATTTGGTTTTGTAGTATTAGAACAGATTCAAGTGGGTCCCAGGGGAGCCCCATGGAAACCATTTTAGAAACTAGGGAGTATTGGCAGCAAATTTATTTAAATGCTGCACAGCTTCCAGGTTTAAATGACACAATTTCTATTTCAAGTATTTTAAAATTGAGGGCTTATAATAGATTGGAATGCACAGGTTTTTATATGATTTTATATGTTTATATTTTATATATTTTATATGCAAATTTTAATTGATTAATTGTTTATTAATTATACATTGGATTTTGTATAAAAAGGAGTGGTTCACTTTGTCTTGTTATCTGATGAAGGCTGGTGCTACAGCCGAAAGCGCTTACCTGGATTTTTAATAAACCTGGATTGTGTTTTAGAGCTGCTGGCTTTTTGTTTATTAGTTCATTTGTATTTATTACTGCTTTGAATTTCTGCAGAATCTCTCCACACCCATAAGTTTACTTTCTTACCCAGCAGGGAACCAGCAGCAGTGCTTTAATTAATGCTGTCTGGGTATTTTTCACAATCTTTGTCTTCTGCATCCCTGATTATGGACTATTCCTTGACTCAGAGATAACAATGCCATATAGTTTATTTTATTCAATTCATAATAAAATTATTTTTACATAATGTTATAAAACATTCTGAAAAGAAAGTGAAAAAAATGTTTGGTTTATGACTCCTGTATAGCATTGTGCTTATTCTAAATGCAGTGGATTAAATTCTAGTGGAATTCATTACCCTGTTTCTTAAGAAGGAAGACATCTGACATAACTTTCTTCAACAGGTAAAGATTTGTAGACATCATAGAAGGTATTTAAAATGTGTATGGGAAGTTGGTATTGTGGAGTCTCACTTCAGCATCTAAGTGGGGATGGCAGTAGTGATTTCTAAGAAACATGATTATAACATTGCACAAAAGTAGTGACTGAGAAGGAAGATGTGTCTGTGTTGTTATGTTATATAATTAAGGGAGATGTCGACTGAAAAATCTTTAGGGTCTTATTAATGATATCCTTCATTTTTTCTTAGACCTTTTTGTACAAACATTAAACTTTGCTCATTTGCAAGAGGGTATCTTAACTAGAGGGGATTTTAATACAGTATCAGACACACTGTTATCTAAAAGCATGCCAAAGAGTAAGTCATATTTAAAAGTTTATACAATTTTAACTAGTGTTTGCCTGTAGTACAATTTTTTGAACCTTGTAGAATTTTATATCCAGACAAGGAGGGGAATATTTTTACTACCTTTAGTTGTTTAAGTCATAGTAGGCTTGATTATTGGCTAACAAAAGGGTCATTATTGTCAAAAGTGAAGTATTTGAAAATGTTTCCTAGGGAACTATCATTTTGCCATGCAGTAAAGGTGAACGGAACTGATCCCCTAATTTTGGAGTATGAAAAATCAGTAAACTCTCTTAGGTAAGTCAATGATTTTTTTTCTGTGTAGTAACCTTGATTTTATATTGTGGGCGAGTTACAAACTTAACATAAAATCAGCTGCTTCAGTAACTAAGACAAATTGACTGAAAAGATTTGATATTGGGATATGGCTTTTAGAAGCTGAAGTTATACTCTTTTTGAAAAATGCTGGCACTCCAAATTTAAAAAGTATTGTCTAAAAATATAATAGGATAAAAGTGCAACTAGCACAGGCTCAACAGAGAAGGGCAAATTTTAATCTGCAAAGAGCCACTTTACAATCCTGGGTTCTAGGCAGCTCTACTGGCAATTTCTTGGCTCATAGACAGAAGAGAAGACAGGTGCATTCACAAATCAATGGTTGACTAATGGAGATCCCATTTTAAAATCTAAATAATTTATTAATATGTGTTTTATGAAATTTTATATACGACTTTATAATAGGAAAAGATATAGATCTTTAAAACAATGATAAAGGGATTTATTTAAAAAAAGGCTATTTAAATTAGACCTTCCCAGACTAGACCTAGAAGAAATTGTTGCCTTCCTCTGCTTCTGTTGAAGAAGTTAAGCTTGTGATCCTTAAAACCTCAGTGGACAAGGCACCTAAACCTGATAGGTTTGCTATTTCTTTTTACAGAAAGCTACATAGCAAGCTCAATGATCCTCTTAACTATCTTTTTAATCAGATGTTTTATTCAGGAACTGCTCTTATATAACTCGAAGGATTCTAAATTACAAACTTACCTAAGCCAGGGAAGGATAAACAGAAAGTTTAACATTCTAGACCCATCTCTTTGATAAATTTGGCTGCCAAAATTTATGCTAATATTTTAGCCAATAGACTTCAACCATTCTCACCTAAGTTTGTAAGAGATGAACAGGTAGGCTACATTAAATCCAGGCTTAGTAGTGTTCGCCTTCATGCTAGATCTCTGATTATGGAAAGCTATAGATACTCTATCACCCAGTAGCATTGTTAGTGGATACTGAAAAATTATTTGATTTGTTGAACTGGGATCATTAATGGGAAGTTTTACATGTGTTGGCCTTCCAGACAGCTTTAAATCGGGTGGTCATGCTCTTTACAACAACTCCTAGAGCCTGATAATAATAGTATTAATGGTTCTTCCTCCTTTTGGTTACAAAGGGACACACAACAATGATATACTCTTTTCCCTTCATTGTTTTTGTGGCTATACAACTCCTAGCACAACTGTTATATCAGGACAATAAGCTTAAGGGTTGGGCTTTTTCTGCACTGAGCATTAAGGTTCTGTTTTTTTGCTGATTGGTTGTATATTACTGACAGATAACTTGACTAAAATCCACTTTTACTTATTATTTATTTATTTTATTTATTTATTTTATATTTGTTTACCGGGGGTGTCTGACTGAGCCGAAAAGGCCTTTTTTCAGCAGAGGCCCGGGGAGAAAAGCTCCACAAAGAAAATTTACAGACACATTTAGTTATTTAGACATGATCAGTATACACACAAATTACAGGAGACATGTTTTTACAGTGGTATGCGGCACATAAACAGTTGCAGTAGAGAGAACAAACAAAAAAATATTAATTTTAAAAATAAAGGTAATTAATAGATTTGTGGTGTACAGCTGAAATTTGGAACATAGGTAGAATACATACATAGTACACAGATACAGTACATACATTGTAGATTAGCCAGTGTTTGTGAGTAAGATTGAAAACTATGATCAAGTGCTCTAGATTTTGTATGTATGTGTTATCCGCTTTCACAAGCCTGGGGAGCAATCATGGCACTGCCAACTTTCCTTGAGATGTTGCCTGATGAGGTCTTTAAAGGAGGCTTTGGATGATGTGTTTTGAATGCTTGTAGGGACAGAGTTCCATTTTTTAGCCACTGAACTACTATATAGTGCATCTCCAAAGCTATTGTAGCTGTTGGTGACTTCTAGTAGTAGTTTGCTTGATGATCTAAGAGGCCTTTTGGCTGAGTGATGTTGTACTAGGTTTTTGAGGGCAGGACACTTATTGGGGAGGTAATAGATAGAATGACAGAGGCAGAGCTGATTGTAGGTTAGGAGGCTGGGCAGTTCAAGCCAGTGGAGCTGTCTCAAAGCAGTACAGTGATGAGTTCTATATGAGCAATTTGCAGCAAAGCAGGCAATTCTGTTATAGCAGGCTTCCATTTTGCTTAGTTCAGTTTTGTTGAGATTAGTCAGAATGGGAGATGCATAGAGTAGGGTGGATAGAAGTTGGGAGTGAGCAATGGCTGATCTTGTGTTGTTGGTAAGAAATGGTTTGATACGGTAGAGCGACCCCAGTTTGGCATGTACTTTTTTAATAGTTAAGTTGAGATGACTATCAAATTTTAGGTGGGAGTCTATGGTTATTCCCAATAGCTTAGCCTGTGCCATTGGAGCAATTGGAGTAGCATTAATGGAGTAGATAGTGAATTGACTGTTAGTGTTTTTGTTAGAACTGGTTATAATCATAAGCTGAGTTTTCTTTGGATTGAGGATAAGTTGGGCTTTGGTAAGGTAGTTTTCAACATCAGAGAATGCTAGGTGAGTTGTTTGCAGGAGGGTGGGAATGTTTTGTGCAGCACAGATTAAGGTAGTGTCATCTGCATACTGAATTATAGATGCATGCTGTGTGGAGGTATGGAGGTCATTTGTGAAGACTGTGAATAGTAGTGGTCCTAAGATAGAACCCTGTGGGACACCTATAGTTATGGGCAGCTGAGGAGAGAGAGAATTTTCCCATTTTACAGCTTGGTACCTATCAGTTAAGTAGCTTTGGAACCAGGTAAGAGTGGAATTTGATAGATGATATTGGTTTAGTTTGTTTAGCAGGATTTGGTGTGAGACTGTGTCAAATGCTTTGGACATATCCAAAAAAAGAGTTGACACTTGTAGGCCTTCATTTTTGAGATGGTTTACTGTGTCTGTGAAGCAGAGGAGGGCTGTAGTGGTACTATTAACCTTTTGTGTTCTCTTTTCACTTCATCAATCTTCAACTGAGTATGGGTAAGTATGAAAATGATTTTAAATATTCAGGTTGAATAGTTCTATATTTACACATCTATCTGTATACATACATATCCATATCTACAATCTATATCTATCTATCTATCTATATTGATAGATTTATGTCTCATAGTCAACTGTCCAAAACAACAGATGACTAAACATTCAGCCATAAATATTGAACCACTAAACATTGACCAACAAAAACACACACACAATAAACATCTCCCACTCTTCCACTACCACTTCTTCTTCTTCTTCTTCTTTTGGCTGCTCCCGTTAGGGGTCACCACAGCGGATCAACTGTTTCCATTTCTTCCTGTTCTCTACAATTTGCTCTGTACTATTCCACTACCACTAATTATATATATATATATATCAACTCCAAGATTACATGACAATGAGGAAAGGGTCAGTCAATTCCCTAATCCCTGCTGTTCTGCAATTTCATAAAACAGACTTCCTGTTCACTTTCATGCTTCAGCATTCCGTGTTTCAGTATTTACTGCTTGATGTTTAGCTGTTTGATGTTCTAGACAGTCAACAATGTGATAGAGACCCATCTCTCTCTCTCTCTCTATGTGTGTGTGTGTGTGTGTGTGTGTGTGTGTGTGTGTGTGTGTGTGTGTGTGTGTGTGTGTGTGTGTGTGTGTGTATATATATATATATATATATATATATATATATATATATATATATATATATATATAAATTTATCATGATATAGCGAAGGTTCACAAGACCAAACATATAAAGAGCAATAATTTTAGAGAGAATCTAAAATGACTGAAAATATGAAAAACTGCAGTCAATTTTTTTGTTGGGGGGAGGCAAACCTTCCCTGCATACCCCACACCCCTGTAAATTATATATGCTACCTCCAAGATTGCACTGTAGTGGAGTAAGGGCAAACTTCCTTACCCTGATGCAATGAGATCCTATGCTATAGATTGCTGGCAAAAAAAAATCTATTTGAAGTAACATTCGCTCATATGAGCATTCACATTTTTTTTACAACAAAAAAGTGTTCACTCATATATGTGTTTTCTCTTTAAAATTGTAACTATGTATAGATATGCATATAGATATAGATATGTTTTGATAGAATAATTTCCATTTTCCCAACTTCTTATGCTAATTCAAGTTTTCACAGTGGTGTTTCTCCATGCAGTGTTTTAAACTAGTTTTTATCCAGATATTCTAAAATTTTGATTGGAACAAACCATAGCGGGAGGGCTTAAAGAACAGCATAAGGATTTGCTAGAGCTGTCTACCCTCATTCACTGCCAGATTACAGTCCTTTTTATAAATTAAATATTTTGGGATCCATGCAGTGAAGAATGTGACCGTATTATGTTCTTCCATTTTCTCAGGAATTCTAACAATTCTGAAGTTATTCAGTTTATAGCAGTTTCAAAGTCCTCTGTTTTGGACAAAAATTGTTTTATAAAATAAGGAATGTCTGCATATATATATTTTTTGACTCTACTGTACATATCTCTTAATGAGATATGAATATTTTTAATTTTCTTGTCATGTAACCAAAGTACTTCCAATATTAGTCTGAAAGTCTTCTATTTGAAAAGATAACTGTTCAAAGACAAATGCAAATGTTTTAATGTCTTTAAAAAAATCAGAGAATGAAAACTTTGATGAAATTATGTCTGCTCATGTAACCAGGCAATAAGAATGCAGTAAAGTAAAAATGGATTTTTGCAAGACATACTGGCCTAAATTAAATTTACATTTCTGCAGTACCCATTACAAAGTGAATAAAATTAATTAGTTTGATACCAGATAACTGAAAGGAACCAGATTTTCTTGTCAATGAAAAGAATTATATATGAACATTTACATTCTGTTTCACACTCAGTAGAAATGCTAGATTGCATCATGTTATTGCCTTAATGGAAAATGTTACTTGTTTATTTGTATGTTATTTGCAGATTCCTACCACACATTGCATTGTACCTTTGCATCGGCTTGTACTGCTGGTTGCATACTAATAATATTTAAGTGGAATGTGCAAATATCTCAGAAGCACAATGGTGATGCATTTAGATGTTTTGCCTTATAGTGCTTGGTTTTCCACTTACCTGGCATGTTTATGTGTGGAGCCGGTATGCCCTCTTCCTGTAAAAATATGGGTGTTTTCCAGATGCTCTCACTTAAGATCCTCTATATTTTACAACTGTCTGCATGCCATACAAAGGTAACTCTGTATCTTATGCAATGGATTTATTGCCTATTCAGAATTAGTTTTCTGCCTTGTTCTGGATACCCCACTTCTCCGTGGCTCTGCATTGGTTTATGTGGATAACCAGAGAAGGAATCACATATGTCAACAGCTTTCATGTCACTGTTATATTATTCTGTGTTGTAAGCATTTACTGTTTCATCTGTGTCTTTGGAAAGGGTCATTGCTGAAAAGGGTGCTTCAAACTGGACAACCTAGTATTCCGAGTCTTCTCTGTAGTATGTCCATTTACTTCTTTACTTAATATCATCTAAAAAGAGCATACCAAGTCCCTTTTCACTTTTTTATGGCAAACTACCATTATGTTCCATTACTGATTTTTCCAAGTACTTTGGACTTTCTTGCACAAAAACAGCTTTTCATATTTCTGACCCTTCCTACAGTGCTGTCAAGCCTTTTTTGGTACTTTCCACAACCTTTATACATTATCATTTTCCAGGCATTTGTACTACCTTTAAACATGAGCTTTTCCTTCCAAGCCATTTGTAATATCACATAAAAAGTCAGTACATAGGAATGGATGTCAGATTGAACAGTACTATTCCATTACTAACCCTCTTTTCTGTGCTGTTCTTGTACAAATACATGCTGATTTCCATGTTGAGTGCCCTAGCTCTGGCCTGTGGAATGGCTTTTTTTCTACAAAGATAATTTCTTGATTTCTTTTGCTACTGAAAATTAAGAAAATGATAACCATTTGCATCTGTTCTGTTTTCCTGGTACCTTATCATTCTTTCAAGAATTCTTCAAGTTGTGTCACTATGTTGTGTGAACATTTCCATTTCCGGTTACATAGGAATACTTGTTTTCTTTCCTGACAAAATCTGTGTCTTGGCTTTGGTATATTATAGCAATAACCCACGCCTGGGTGTGGATAATGTTGGATTTACCCACGGTTAGTGTGGTTTGGTCACGAGGGCAAAGCCCGAGTGGCCAAACAAAGCCAACCGTGGGTAAATCTAGCATTACCCACACCCAGGCATGGGTTATTGCTATTATACAATGACATTATTTAAGAAAAAAAATAATTACTTTTCTTAAATAATGGCATTATATAATGCCTCCTTGCTGCCCTTCTACAACTCTCTGGTATTCTGCGGCAGTTCTGATGTACATCAAAGCTGTGGGCAAAAGCAACGGAGAAAGGAAGATCTACGTTGCTTTTTACAAACTGTTTCGCTATGTTAAATGGGTTTAACATAGTGAGACAGCTTTAAAAAAAAGCAACGGAGAATCTCTGTTGCTTTTTACAAACTGTTTCGCTATGTTAAACAAGTTAAACATAGCAAGACATTGTGAAGCAACGGAGATCTTGTGTTCTCCGTTGCTGTAAAAAAAAAGAGTTATAGTAATGGAAAAAGTCCGGGCAACCGGACCTTTTTCCATTACTATAACTCTGATTTACAACGTGCATGCTGACCAATCAGCGTGCACGTTTTTGAATATTAATGGGGGGTCGTTGTATAATGTGTCATAATTCACACTGGAGGCATGGCATTTAAAGAACAGTATTCTAAATTGTAGATATGTCTATTGTGTAATCACAGCAAGGCACTGTATGGTATTGACTTTAATAATAATTTTCCCATCCTTTATGCTAGAAGGTTAATTGACTGCACTTTATGACAACAGCACATGAGATGCAGCTAAACACGTATTCAATGTTAAGTCATCACTGGTATGATGTAAGCATTGCTGTAGTACTAAGAAGTGGAAAATGGGAAAAATGAGTGTGACTGGCCCATTTTCAATAAATAAATAGTAGATGTGTGGTACTGAATACAGAGTATTTTGATTTGACTTTGTATATTTTGTAGCACTTCTTAGTGAGTACAGTATTTATTATAATATTGCTGTTCAGTAAAAAAAAAAAAAAAAACATAAAGTAATATAATAATGTTTAATTTATTTGTTAGTTTTCCTACATTTTAAAACTGTCCGTTATTGTTTGAACTTCACATTATTAAAGTGGCTACCGATCTCACCTCATCTCATCTCACAAGAAAATCTCGGTTGAAGTTAACATTTTGAAGCTACAATTGACTCATAATGCAGCTGTTTGACATTGATGTTTTTTACTTCTGTTTCTGAAAAAATACCTTACAGGAGTCTATGTAATGGTGCAAGCTTAAATAGTTTTTGACTCACCTAGAATGCATGTAGGAAACACACACACACACACACACACACACACACACACACACACACACACACACACACATATGAAGCACATATCGGGCTACCCAACAAAATAAAAATATAGATTATTTGTATATAGACAAGAACATGAGTTTACAAAAATATATAGGGACTAAACATATTTGTTTCTAAGTGAATAAAATATAAACATACAAGAAGCTAATGTTTAACATAATCATAAATAAGAGAACTAGGCTAAGTCAGAAACAAAATCTATGTGGATTAGTGATTTACTCCATTTAACAAACATGAAATACAATAAAAAAGTAAAACTGTTACTGTTCAAAGGCCAGGAAGATTCTTCCACTGTGTATTTCAAAATTTCAAGTCAAATTCATGCAGGAGGTATGTCAGAGTTAAATATGTTTTTTTTTCTCCAATGCTGTGAAATAAACTAAATGTAATCCAAATGGTAAGTCTGGTTACAGCTTGAGTCTCTATTGTCTTTCTGTCTCTCTCTCTCTCTCTCTCTCTTTCTTTTGCTCTAAACCATAAAAGATACTATCTCTCTCACAACCAAGGTAGAAAAGTGAAATAGGAGAAAAGTAAACATTTCAGCATGGCTGCCCGCTGTGACATTCCAATTTGTTCTGTTTGAAAATATGTGATGCTGCAGGTGTTTGGTTACTCACCAGCACAGATTTTGTGAGCAGGATACATTTGTCAGAGTGATGATCAAGAAAAGGCTGAGAACAAAAAAAGCTGCAGAACATGGTGTGATCAGTTTTTGTTTAGGCCTCATTGCTCATGTAAAAGCCTTGCATATGCTGATTAAATATGCAGCTTTATCTACCTAGGGAGCTGAGTGGCTTCACAGAAGGCCAGCCTCACAACTTCCCAGGAGAGGCTACAGCTCTGTGGTGTAGCTCTTGTCGATGGGATACCTGCTTCTGTTCATCTATGAAACAATGATAGCCATATGGGAAGCTACAGGAAAACAGATGCTGTTTTTCCATTTGTGAAATCAAGTTGTTGGAAAACAGTCAGGTTCCAGCACGGCAAAGGTACATCTGATGCGGCATAAAAAGACAGCATTTGCTTTTCCACTTATGCTTCAAAATGTTTGCCATAATGCTGGTGGGAGAATGCAGAGTGCTGTTTATTATAACAGAATAGCTCCTGTTGCTATTTCACCATGGTAACAGGAGAGTCCATCATGAGACCCATCATAGTCAAATGAAACATGAATGCCATCCAAGGTCAGTGCATTTCTATAAACTTACAAGCTTTCACAAACTAAGGAAACAGTGCCACTTTATACTAAAAATCATGTGCAACTATAAAGGAAAAGGGTAGAGATCTAAAGCTCATAGGTTAATTTATGATATGAGAAAATGCTAGAGAAAGACTAGCATATGTTGGAAGAATTGTTATGTTTAGAATGCCTAGAAAAAGCACTGACAAACCTCATTTGGAAATCCATAAAGATATAATATAGTTGTGATTGCATTCTACTGGCAGAAAAGAAAAGGGGCCCAAGGTAAACTATGTTCTGCAGCATATTATACGGTAGAAAAGGAATATATGGGTTACACAGCACTTCTTCCATCATCTTCATGTCGATGCTTCATCTGAAGTAATCCTGAATTTCAGAAATGAGCAGTACTGTCAGACATTGCAAAGTATGGAAAACAGGTAAAAATGCAGAGGGTACTGTTTAAAAGGTCACTGACTGGGATCACAAATCAGAAGGGGCCTTTGATTGTCTGCCACCAGTAGTATTAAACAGGCTGTTTTGTGCTATAAGTAAATGAAAAGTTAACATGCTAGTGTGACTAGGGCCTAGGACTGAAAAAGAAAAGTGAAACAATTTTATATATGTATGGATCAATTGTGATACTGTTATTAATTTATTATACAAAGTCCTTGGATCTGGCTTCCTAATGCCTCATGAACTCATAGTTTATCCAAGTTTCGTGGGCTCATATTAGATAACTGTAACTCATTATGACAATGATTTTAGCAATGTTGATTTTCTTTTTGTCAAAAAAATTCTGCAGTGGGTGTTGTGGAGGGCTCTGCCCCCTCCCACCTTATATATACCACCATCAGTCCACACAGCGTAAAGGAAAGGTGAGGTAAAAATGACACTGTAAATTTGTTTATTTGATGTGTTGTGGCTATGATGAGTTTGGAGGCGATGGTTTGTTAGGTTTCCCTAAGATATCTGTATCAGGTCAAATAATGGCAACCATATTGCATCAAAGAACATCTACATATAGGAGATGAGGAGTAGAGATGAGAGAAAATTAAAAAAAAAAAACAGTTGCACTTGTAACAGGCACTGAAAAAAGAAGAACACAAATGTATATAGGTTAAGTAAACAGTGCTTCCATTAGAAGTATTTGCACACTTGGTTTAATGGAAAATTCAAAAAAGATAACAAGAAAGGCAGTATATATTTTGATATGATTTTATGCTCTGAAAAATGAAAAAAAAAGACTGTTTTTTTTTATTTTTACCTGCTTGCCCTCATGAATGGAATGGCAGAAACATGGTTATCTTTGGAAGATGGCTGTTCAGCTAACGTTTTATGTTCCTTTCCTGAAGTTGCTAATGAGTTTCCGATGTTTAGTTAGTACTGTACTGCAAAAAAAAAAAAACAAAAAACAAAAATACTGATATACGGAAAAAGTACAATGAAGAAAATATGTGATGGAACCATACTTGTGTATGAAAACAGAGTTGTACATCACACGCACACGCACACACACACACATGCACATGCACACACACACACACATATGCATACACAGTTTGATCTGTCACAGTACATCTTCTTTTGATACATTTTGATTTCTACTTTGTATCTATGATTCCATGCTTGATTTCCTAGATTGATATCACAGTCAGTCAAATTCAAAATTTTGTTAAAAGTCTACATTTTTTCTTTATTCCGCTTTATTTTTAGAACATTCAGTCTAGCGGTTCACTGATCTTCCAGTGAAAATCATTAACTAAATATACTTTGTGTTTCTCTGAAGAAATCATTCTATGATCACTCTACGTTTAGTTTCCTCTTATGTAATTTCCTGCTTCTTGTCTGGGGAAACTCTCCTTTCTTCTAATTCTGATCAGTAACAATGCAGTGTGGAGATTATCTTGATGTAGCAAGTGTTGGCCTTTACTCAAGACAGCAGTATATATTACATATATCATTAAGGCCAATTGCTCTTTACAGTTTAATGGGTACCATTGGTGGGAGTAAAAGCCCATACTGCAGGTCCCATACCCACTCTCCATCACATATTAAGGTGGCAGCAGGTGGGATTACATACTTGTTTGTCTCAGTACATTTAGTCTGCATATTCGTGAACTATAATATTTTAATAGTGATCTTTTTGCTATTCATTCATTTTGAGAAGGATTCATCGATAATGTACATCATGTATAGAGTTATTGTAAGGAAAATGCAGGGAAAATGCCAATAGCAATTTGGTTAATAGAAAACAGTGTTTCAAAAGTCATATATTAATGCAACCAGGCAGGTAGATTTTAAATATTTTTTTTATTTTCTTATTTATATTTGTTTACCAGGCTAGTGTACTGATCTCATTGGATCATTTGCAGGCAAACCCCAGGTGAATAGGATCATATAAGAAGTGAAAAAAAACACAGAGATACAAGGAAATGCTAAAAACATATATATACACGTATACACACACACACACACACACACACACACACACACACACACACACATATATATATATATATATATATATATTTACAGACGTACAAATACATTAGAACATTTAGTTCAAGTAACAGTTAAAGTCAAAACATGGATGGAAATGGAATTATGCTTAGCAGAACTTTATGGATAAGATGTTGCTATAATGACTGAGATGGCCCATGCTACTGGGATAGCACCATATCATTATATAGAGAGGTGTGAAGTGAGAATAGCTGTAAGAAAGGAGACCATGGGGAGAAGACAGAGAAAAGGTGAGATTGTATCTAATAACTTCATAATTAACAGTACTGGAAATTTAGACACTCTTCACCAAAATTATCATCAGAAACTGCATTACTCAGCATCTGGAAAAGGTGCATTAATAGGTCAGAGGACACAGTGCTGCCATGCTAGCAAAGTTACCAAGGTCAGTAATACAAGGGACAATATGCAGGTTCACATAGAACACACACACAGATTTAAACACTCTCCCCCAGATTTAATAAACTCCATATAGGAATAGTGTACGTCCTACACGGGGAGTGTACTATGGCCATGCCTGCAGCTCCCCTCTCAGCAGCGTGCCTTGCATATTAATGAAGGTGCACTACTGAGAGAGAACCATGTAACACGGTTACAGAATCAGTGTAGGGAGTGTGTTACAGTGTCTGCAGATGAGTAACATGTGTTACAGTGGCTGCAGATGAGTAACACACCCCCTGTACTGTTAAAGTGCCAGATGACACTTAAATAATAAAGTGAAACACATTTAAATATTTTTGTGCATGTTTGCACAGCATGGTGCAGCACTTAGCAATAGACACTTGCCAGACTTCTAAAAATAGAAAACAGATGCATTTAATTATTTAGAAAATGTCAAGTTTAAGCATAGCTAAGCGTGTTTGTGCTGTGCAGCACCATGCTCAGCAGTGCTTAAATGTAATTGAGAGCTATATAGAAATCTATAGCTGCACTCACCATATCCTTGGTTGCTGAATGGTTAGAGTCACGGCTTTGTGTGCAGTAGATGCACAGTTTGAATACACAGACAGGCCATTCAGTTATTACATGAGATAGGAAAATGTTATAAAAATATATTTGTTAATTATATATACAATGACATTTGTTAACCATGCTAGTCTAGCTTGGCCAGAAGCCCATTTTCACTGAAGACCCGAGGATAAAAGCCCCAGTTACACACAAGTGTCCTATGCATTAAAGTCACACTTTAAGATAACATAATTAAAATGCATTAAGAGGTATAAAGTAAAATAGATACACATAATAAAGTATCATTACTGAACAATTACTTTCAATATAAATTTTTTTATTTTTTAAAAAAAAATCTGATTTGCTCATAGCTAAGCTCTGCTAACCATGGTTAAACCAAGCCAAGTAATGCTTAAACAGGACCAGTTTTAGCAGTACTTAGCAAAGCACAGTTCTGCTTTGCTGGTTTGGACACTGCTAAGCATTTGCCAGTTTAAGCACTGCTCAGCTAAGCCTAGCTGGTTTGCGCGGTGCTAAGCTTCACTTAGCATTTTTTAAAAATGGTTCAATCATGGCAAAGGGTGGGAAAGAAGCCTTATTTAAGCTGAGCAGGTGGGAATACAACCAGAGCCTGTTGGAGTTTGATCCATGCAGGAGCTATGGCAGGAGATGGAGAGGGTGCTAAAAACATATACTGTTCACCAAAACTATCATCAGTGGTAGGGCATCTTAGAGTCCAGAGTCATGGTTAAGCTCCTCATAAAAGACCATGACATCCGGCTGCTGCAGGGCCAGTACCAGAGGTCTGACTACAAATCTGAGGCCTGGGACTGGCTGGCACATGACCTCACCACTGCAACTGGCATCCCTCGCACTCGTGAGCAGGTGTGTCACCACTACGATGACCTGAAGCATAGGAAAGGGGAACTCTTAGCCCAGTGGATCCAAGGTGCTCGGGATGACAATGACCCACAAGTTTGTAAGTATAGGAAGCATTGATTTACCAAAGTCTAGTATGAATATCTGATAGATGGGTATACGTAATGGTGTGTTTTTCTGCCCACAGCTACAGAAGAGAGTGCTCGCAACCTAGAGGCCCATGCACAGTGCCTGGCCAGGTTGTGCCGAGAGTGGGGTGAGCATAGATATATCCTGCAATATATACTAATATAATTAAGAAAGAGTACAGTAGTAACTGCCAGTAGGTATATTCTGTTTTGAGTGTACTGCAATGAATGTGTTCATAGACCTGAACTGATACAAGTGAGTAATGCCAGGTACAGTTCAATATGCATGAAAGCATGAAACCTGATAATGTTAAGGAAAGCAAGTTACAACTGCATTAATAATGTTAAGGAATGACAAGTGTACACTGTATTAATAATGATGTTCTGGTAATAAAGTGCAACTAGATTAATAATGTGAAGGGAATAAATAATCTGCAATCATAACTTTCAAGAAATAAAGTACACATGCAGTCAGAATTGTTAAGGAAATAAAGTTAGTAATGCATACAATGTGGAATAATAGCTGTCTTTCAATGCCTGTATTATGTAAAGTGTTCAACAATAAAAAGACTGTCAACTGTTTCATGTCACCCTCAATAAAGGTTTCTTGTGCCAAATGTTGTGTGTACTTTGGGCTGTTGGTCAATAAATTGTGTATTACAAGAGCTGTGAAGTAAACATGGGTGTAATACTATGAAGTGACTGAAGGTTGGCCGATAAAGAACTGTTTTGCTAAAGTGTAGATGTGGAGTTGTACTATAAGATATACTGCATTATGATAGTTTTTCTGCACTATAAAATGTTAACCTTGAATAGTAATATGTAAGGTAGTATAGTGTGTTTCCCTTAGGGTGTGTTAACCTTTGCATTTCAGCAACATGCATTCCTGAACATAGTTATGCTGATGCAGGCAAGTATGAAACGGTAATAACTGTAGAGCAAATATACCATCTGCAACTGTATATGGGTCAGGTAGCCAAACCAGTGCCCTGATATGGTCTGTACACATCATACATATTCCCATCCTCTAGGGGTTAAATGTGTACATCTGCATTTCAAGAAGTAATACACAGTTCAGCTATCTCTGACATGCATGGATCTCATGAATTTGTGTTTGTGTCACTGCAGTCTTCTGTGACACTACAGCTACATTACCAGGTCAGAATTTGTGTCAATCAGTGGCTCAGTATAGCGCTTTGCTTAATTTATATTTATGTATGTATGTTGTCACACACAGACACACGTTAGATGGGTACAAAGTACTAATACATATGTATAGATACAGATATGTATAACAGACATAGAGTACTACTGAAATGTGTTGTATGTTGTTGTTCTCATTTATGTAATTGTCTACATAAAATTAAATTGTCTGTCCCAGCTGTCTGTTCCAGTGGTCCCAGCTGTTGTGTATGATGATGTGTGTGATGTGTGTAAAACAGCATTGCTCAACAGGTGATAAAGAAAATTAACAATTAAATATCCACAAACACACAGTACAAGACTGTTAATACTGTTACTTAATTGTTTATGTTTATTTGTGCTGTGGTCTGCTGATGCTCTGTGAATGTCTAACCTCATGCCTAACCATGATGGCTAAGGGGATGAGGATATATGTAAACTCTCTTTGTACTATGCACAATACATCTCTCCAAAGTGTCTAGTCATCATCAGTGATGAAAAAGACCCAACAAAAACTCTTGGTATAACATCGTCATCAGTAGAGTAGTCGTCAGTGCCAGGTGCACAGTACACAGTAGGTATATATATATATATGTTCCCCTAGTAGTCTTCTCTAGTGGGTAGTGTATGGGTGGGTGTTGTGGTCCAGTCCATATTGCCCCATGTGGATAGAGAGAGGTATTTTATACTTACAAGAAGATATAGGGCACTTTTAGACAGAAAAGTGAGAGGCAGACCTGTAGAGTATATAACTGTTAGTACTAATATAATATATAGCCTATGTGTTGTTAATGGAATCCCCCCTCCCCCCCCCATATGTATTATTATTATTGTATATAGTATGGTTTCCATTTCATATCATTTGCTGTTCTCAAAATATGTACCTTATGCCTTTTGTTTAATTATTACATATTACAATGGTTGCATACATACATACCCTGTTGAAATACCACCAATGTACCAATATTGGCCTTTATAACTACTACTGTGTTGTTGTTATAATTTATACTGTTGATTGTATTATTGTTGTGTGTGCTGTGTATATTATGTTGTTTTATTGTTCTGGAAAAATGGAAAACCCATGTTGTTGTAATAACTAAAATGTGTGTGTTCTGTGCATGACTAACCTATAGAGTTTGACAAAGTCCTCAACTCCATAGCATAAGTGGGTAGGCTGGTATGTGAGGACCCACCTACCCCACCTCATCTGACCATGGCACACTGGGTCCACATCATCTGGACCCAACTGAAAAACCCCCCTAAGCTAGTCATGCACCACCCAAGGGTGGAACCACCTCAGGGGATGGGACCCATCGCAACCTGGGTGTGGGCGAGGAGAGGGAGTGGTGACCTGGCAATAGCTTCCAGGGATGGTGTGCAGGATTGTCCAGCATGATATGGAAAATAGACTGTGCTAGATTGAGGGCAGACTGGCACACATGGAGGGGCAAGTCAGCCTCAGCACCCAGCTCCCAGCACAGCCTCCTTTGGGGATGTGAAGGATTAGTGATGAACTGCCCAAGGGTGGGGAACTCAGTCCCACTGCTGCCGTCTGGGGGCAGTTGGTCCTCCCATTCCACAACACCCTCCTCATCCAAGGTGTGTACTCCCTCATGGTTCATACACCACCCCTGTCTGCTGCCTTGTCTGTCTTCTCTGTTTGCAAATGCTACCTGTCCTACCCAACTTACCTCCCCATATGTACCTATATCTCTTCCCCAACATCCCACTCTCTCTTTAAAAAAAAAGGCATCTGTCCCACAAAAAAAAAAAATATCAGTCCATACATAGCTCTCCATTTCGTCCATGCCTACACTGCCATCAATCAAGCATCACAGCAGTTAATCCACAAAGTTATGTCACCCACACTCCTCTCTCTGGGATGTGAGGTTCCAAATTGTCCACAACATGCACAGCTGTTTCTGTACAAGAAATGGAGAGCTATGGTCCTTTCCTACACCCATCCTTCACATTCCTACCTGCCTTTCATATTGTTTTTCCCCCTGTTTGCCCCCATTTCACCACTTTCCCATCACTCCTTTTTTCGGAAATAGCAGGGGTTTAAGCATGACTAAGCGCCGCTTGGCATCATGGTGTGCTGCTCTAACTCATACAAACCTGCTTTAAACTGCTTTACTCACCTTCTGTCTGTCTGACACTGTTCTGTACATTAGCAAAATTATCACTCTGTCAAGTCCCAAACCCTCCCAACTAGGACATAGTGCATTAGCCCACTAGGCCACTCAGCTTTGAAGAATAACAAGTGTTTCCATAAACGTATCCTGTTTATCAGTGATGCACAACAGAAAGATATTCAGCCCCTGCCAAGTTTCAAACCCGGGATCGTATCAGCTTTAGTATAGTGCATTAGCACACTAAGCCACTCAGCTTTGAAAGCTAACAGCTGCTTCCATAAACTTATCCTGTTTAACATCGATGCACAGCAGACAAATACACAGCCCCTGGCAAGTTTCAAACCCAGGATCCTGTCCACGATAGCCCACTAGGCCACCCAGCATTGAGGAATAACGGGTGTTTCCATAAACATATCCTTATTGCCAGTGACACACTGCTTGTATGTATAATGGGACAAATGACAATGTACTTGGGACTGTTATACAGACACTAAACCAGTACACGGGCAAATAAATGTTAATGGATGTACATGACGCCTAGGATATCAGGTAGAGATGCCAACTGCAGACTGTTGCAGAATGTCCACAGTTGTGCCACCTACATTTGGCACACTTGTCACACAATGTATGCTGTGTGCTGATGTACTGGCAAGTCAATACACATTGTGATTATAAAACATGACAGACAGTTCAGTGTCACACTTCATACATATCTGATTACACATGTTCATGTCAATCCTGTGTAACAGACTGCATGGATGCACATATGTCTTGCAAATACATTGCTATAGTATTGACTCTGTAGCTCAATTTGTTACATTCCTAGCATGCTTAACATTTGTCCATCCACACTCCTGGCTTCCATTCCAGTGTGTTGCATTCCAAGTATATGGTTGTCAGAATAGCTAAATGACTGAGCTGTGCAATTTTAAGCAGAGGTTTTTTCTGCTACTGCAGTCACTGCCACCCATATTAGCACCTCAAAGGCCTGTAAGTTGGGACACACTTCACAAATATGTATAGGTATTCTAAATGTTGCCTGCAACTCTCTGGATGGCACTATTACATAACATATGTAAGAAAGGTACATGCCTCACCTGGACTGTTATGGGTACCTTCACCCTGGCTATGCTGTGACAACAGAGCTGACACTGCTCCCTCAATCACATGTACAGCTTGTTGTCCCACAATGTTTTCACAATCCCCAGTATGGCTCCTGGGCAGAATGCAGTAGCTGCAGCCTGCAACATATGGATCAGTATGTTCAGCTACCTGATACATAACTACCATACCCCCCAAATACCTAGAACAGGGAATCCCCACAACACCCATACATAAACGGGTTGAGAGGAATTGGTCAAGTGACAGGGACATGTGTCAAAGTCTTCCTCTGCAAACATACACAGGTGATAGACCAGTGGCTATTGCAGAAGGATGCATAATCTGATGCAAATGACATATGACACTCACATCTGTCTCCTTACTGACCTCAACCCACATTGTTAAACAGTAAACTGCCACATACTCAGAAAGTCTGTTCAGAGTGGCCAAACATAGCATGCAAAACTGCGGACATACCACATAAATCCAAACTGTTGACAGTATTTCAACCTACCCTCTGTGATGCTGTAGTCTCCACACTTTGATAATGTCCTTCTCAAAGGCTAGGAAAAGGGTCAAGGACTACATGAAGGCCTTAAATATAGCACTGTCTTGTCATGAGCTTGGCTAATTAAAATGCAACCCAGCTGTTCTGAATGCAATTGTCAAGTCTGAGCCTCAGATTGGTGCACAGGCGTTCGGCTGTTCATGAGCATTACCTACAAAAGGCAAGCTGCTGCTGCCTATGGTACACAGTCTGTGACTCTCTCTGTGATGACAGACTTAACTATCCTAGCATTCTACCACAGGATTTCTGCACATAAAGGAGTACAGCACTATACAAGGTATGTAATAGTATTCCCCATATAATCGGATGCAGTTGGGGGATGTAGGCATGGAAAATAGGGATTATCACAATAGAGGTATGTGGTAATTATCTTGGAATTACATGTCACTGTTAGTCAGATGTCCAGCAGCTGCAGGCTACCATTTTGGCTCTGTCTGCTGTGACATAGATCACAGCTCTGGCCCCTGAGTCCCCCCAGCAATGGTCAGCTCATGTACGAATGTGACTGAATTGTGTATTGGACAATAGTGACAGTCAGTTGTGGTGGATACAGCTGCCATATCACATGATGTTCTGTCAGTGTGCTCCTCTCAGTCTGTGAATGTCACATAGGCATAATTCAAACATTGTCCAGGTGTCCCTAACTGTTCCTGACATACTCTGGCTAGGTCACTGTGTATTCAACACCTGTATATCATCACCTGAGAGCTATGGATAGCATACATGTTGACCCCCAACAGCAGGACAGTAGGTTATAGCCAGTAGTAGTAAGGGGACATAGGCTCACCCTTAGCAACTGAATGTACATATTGAGCATGCAACATGAGGGAATGAATACAGTACCAGATATTAAAGTACCATAACTGTTTTCTGAGATGTCTGGCCTGTGACAGCCAGATTCACCACAGTCTGGAAACAACCTTTACATATTGTCCAACTGATTTCGAGACATCCACATTTGTCTTGCAGCGGGCCCACATATATTAGGCACAAGTACACATTCTGCAAGCATCTGTGTACTGCGGATGTTGAACACCCGCAAGGAGGATACCCTACAACACATTTGCAGTGCTGTCTGTAATTGTGTCACACAGATGTTGCTGGACTGTCTCCATACACCTGTGGTACTACTCACCTATTTGTCAGATGGTGGATGTATGACATCATGGTACTGGTATGTCACCCACAGGGGACACACCACAGTAGATGGCAGTGATGGGAGTGGACACTTAACAACACAGTCCATCACAGCACACACAGCCACAACTGGTATACCTAGGATCATACATGCTTACTAGTCTATTGGCCCTGAGGCCCTTACAAGCCTAGCCATTAGTTTATCCCTAACAAAATCATCAATCAGCACCTGTTACCCCTGTCATTGAGGGACACAGGTGGGACCTCTGGCACAGATTTGTGGTATCCTATCCACTCATCATGGTTACACTTGATGATGGTCTGCATGGTAATCTGTTTGACATGTCTGGGAAGTGCATTCCAGAGACAGGGCCACCTCTGGGAGACAAATCTGTCTGTCTGACTAGTTTTGCTGATGTTGCCTATCAGATTCAGGCCTGTTGTGTTGGTAATGTGGCAATGCGTGTGGAAGTAGACTCACATATATGGGGCAGCTGTTGAAGGGCAGGGTCCAACATTGAGTTGTAGGCATGCCACGGCCTACCTCTGGGCAACCTGTCTGAAACTGAGTTTGGCACTACTGATTAGAGATTTTCTGCATGAGACAGGTGTTGGAGGACATGGATTACCTTTGTGGGTACTACCATGGCCTTTCCAGTTGTTGCAGATGTCTGGATAAGTACATATCAAATGGGTCAATGTACTAAAGTATTGTACGGGCTGAGGACTATACAGAGGTAATGTCCACATTTTTTCTGATACACTCCCTTTACTTATGACTTTCACCACATACAAGGCCTTTCTGACCACTGCCACTACATGATGGTTGAATGAGATATTGTTATCAAACTGAGTGCCCAGGTCTGTCAACACAGGTTGTGTGTTTATGGGGTTGCCAGTGATATGGCAAACAGTGGGGCCTTGTCTTTACCATATGGTATGATGGTACTGTTTTCTGCATTTAGCTTGAGGTCAGGACCTTGGCAGCAGTCTGTACCCAATGTAAGACCCTGTTGCAGTGTGTTAAAATCATTTGTTGGGTCATTACAGACAGCACTCAACTTATAGTAGCCACAGTACCTCCATATGTGGGTGGTGGCAGTTAGCATTCCTGGCTAGATACATGTGGGTTATGTAGGAGCACCAGCTACCCACAGGGCCTTGACATGTATACATATTACACACACATAGGCAACACAGAGTAGGGTTGCCACCTTAACAAATGCCCAATTCCGGACACTTCTTGTAGTATCGTGGCAGTCGCCAGGACAAACCATACCCATGGCAAGTGCAAAGGGCAGGCCTTCTCTTGGTCTGTCAATATGACATCTTATTTTTGAAGCATTTCCTTAGGTTAGGCTATGTCTCAGATCATTCAGGTGTTTGTGATGTAAAATCATTGGTTTATGTGACTATTACATATATGTAGAAAATGTTTGTTGACCTACACTCTTGGGACCTATGCATTGTTTTAGTTGTTTTCACAGGACACACCTGGCCAAATATGGACTGCAACCTACATGGTGGGATAGGTGTTGGGCCTAACACAGTCACACTGCTGCATAGGGATACACACACACACACACACACACACACACACACACACACACACACACACACACACACACACACACACACACACACACACACACACACACTCATAGACTGCCCTTGCTGAGAGGAGAACACCTACCTGTCTAGTTCTACATATTATAGCACTACATACATAGCGCATGTGCCACAGACCTTATATGTTTCTGTAGTGTTGGATAGTACTATTTAGGTGGATGACATCTGCAGGTGCTGTAAAGGTTGCCACTGGGGTGTTAACAAGTTTGTACAGGCCCTTAAAATAGTGCACCCATTGCACATAAACACAGGGAAGACAGCCACACTGCTACAAGGGGATATGCACACACACATATACTCACACAGTTGTTAGATTAGAACACATACTTATCTAGTTGTAAGCACTAGAATGCTGCATAGTTATTTTATGCACCACAGAGGTTATGTACTTGGAGAGTTTCTAATTATGCATCTAAGATGGATGGTATCAACAGGCCCTGCAAAGTAATCCAATGGGGGGATAAACAGGCCCTCAAAATGGTATAACCATCTCATATTCACACAAGACAGCCACACAGCTACAGGGGATATTCTTCATACACATATATACACTCACACAGTTGCCAGTTCTGAGATTAGAACCCTTATCTATCTAGTTGTATGTACTATAATGTGATGCACTTATTACTTGCTCCACGGAGCTTATGTACCTGGAGTGTGTCTAACTGTGCATCTAAGGTGGATGACACCTGCAGGCCCTGTAAAGTAATCCATTGGGGGGATTAACAGGGTAGAAGAGACCTTAAAATGTGTCATCATTGCCAATACACACAAAGGCAAGCCATACACACATCTTCAGTGATATTTGCTTATACGCATGCACTGCGTTGGCATTGTTGATATTAATACCACAACCTACCTAGCTGCATACACTATAGTGCTATGGACTTATCGTACATGCCACAGAGCTTATGTGGCTAAAGAATGTGTAACAGTGCATCTAAGGTGGATGACATCAGCAGACCTTGGAAAGTAGGCCAATGAGGCATTCACAGGTAGGCACAGGCTTTAAAATGTATTGACATTGCACACACATAGGCGATAAATCAACACAGTACCAAGGGGGCTATACTTACACACATGCAGACACACTCACTGAGTTGCCGTTGCTGGGATTAGAGCCACTACCTGTCTAGCAGTATAGACTATAATGCTATGTAGTTATCACATGCACCATGGGGCTTATGCATTTGGATAGTGTCTGCCACTACTGTTGGGGTGGATGACTTCAGTAGCTGCTGACAGGGAGGCCACTGTTGTGGAGGACAGTAGTCACAGGGCCATAAAGTGAGGGACCATTGCACAGACATAGGCCTGTTGGGCATGGGCATTCTGCTGTATGTGAAATATATACACAAACCCACAAGGTGGCAAATGTGAGATGAGAACCCCTACTTCCCTACTATTACAGAATAGAGCCAACCATACTGTTTGCGCGTGCCACTGGTTAAAGTTGGTGTATGAGTGGCTGCAGCACTACATCACTCTGTGCCTTTCTGTGTCACTGTCTCTCTCTCTCTCTGTCTGCCTCTCTATATATGGCATATATATATATATATATATATATATATATATATATATATATATATATATATATATATATATATATATAAATATAAATATATATAAATAAATATATATATATATATATATATATATATATATATGTATATGTGTATGTATATATATATATGTATATATATATATATATATATATATATATATATATATAAACCTATATATATATAACCTATATATATATGTACCTATATTAAACCCAACAGATCCAGATATATCTTATTTGTGCCACATACAGATAGATAAGGGCAATCATGTCTGATGGGGATAGGGAGAGACAGTTAAGGTACACCTAGCTGCACAGAGATATACAGGCATCTCAGTTCTATAGTCAGATGTGGGTTCAGACATGGGCTAAAATTAGCTAAGTGAAGGAGCATGCTCAGTATGACCATCAATACTTACAACAGGACTCCAAGCCAGACCTACCTGTACTGCAGTCCAGGATTTTGTGTGCTACAGCCAATTGCCTGATGAACTTGACAAAACAGTCCAGCACCTCCCTGATATAATGCCTGAGGTATTTCCTGGCTGTGTGCTGCCCATGCTATCTGACCCATATCTAGAGTGTGTACAGAGTGTATTGGACTGAACAGAGTTTTGCCTAATATGTCTGGTACATTTTACATAGCACTGTTATTTCTTGGTACGTCAGTGACAGATCATTACAGCTTCATGTGAGGAACCACTGACAGACATTTTGGTTACCGACTCCATACACTGCAGGGAACCCATGCTACTGAACAAACTGTTCTATTCTGCACTTTCTACATTTGACTGGACAGGAGTTCCTCCTTCCCCTTAAATGTGGGCCTTTCTCCTGCCCTGTTCCAGTTCCTGTCATTGTCCACAGTTACTGCTCTATGCAGTTGTAGGTATGCTGTGACTGGGATAAGAGATATAACACCACACCCAGGGTTATGGACTTCACACCTCTGACTCTCCCTGTTTTTCAGGTTGTCCAGCATTGTGTACCATATATCTGCTCTGGTCCTCAGACAGTTTGTGTTGTACTGTTATAATGCAGCTACATGTTGCCCATACCTCTCAAACTCTTAAGTCAAAACTCTGGACATGATTTTAATATTGCTCTTGCAAACATAGACAGTTGGTAGAATGGTTTTGTATTAGCATGCATTTTCTGATGGGCATAAAGTCTGCATCTGAACTGTCTCTCATTATTTTCTCACAGCAACCTTTATTGATTTGCCAATAGTTTGCCAGATAGCTACAATATTATGACAAACAGAACAGATATATGAGGCATGCATGTGGATATTCTGTGGAACCATGTACATTTGTGGGGTATGGATGGTGCCCACTGACTTGTTGTAAGTACTGATGCAGTTACGTGACAGCCTTTATATCCTGGTGCTACACTGACTTGTTACAACCTGCTGTTGTACTAGTCAGCATCTAGGTTAATCAGAGCTGTGTACTGTCCATATCTGTGGCCCCTTGTCCCTCCATTGTCTGTGGCTTTGTCTAGCTTTCTTGCAGTAACAAATACTGACATATGGACATTCTGTAGCACTCCCACCATAGGTGTGGCTCACATGGAAAACAGTAGGCGCAAGCAGTCTCAAACCACGTACTCTATCAACCATGGTAATATACTTAGCCCACTAAGGCACAACAGCCACCAGACAGTGCAGTTTACATCCTGGAGTTATCAAACACAGACATACATAGCACATTGACCCCTGCATATTGGGGAATGGGTGCATGTCACAAGGGACAGCCCAGGGATTGTGTGGTCTGCTAGTATTATCTTGCAAACATATTGTTACTGCAGCTGTATAGGAGTACGGGTGTGTTGGGGATAAGGGACTCTAGCATTAACAATCAAGCATTACTCCTGTGACCCCAGTGTTTGTAATTCTCTCACGTAGTGCAGTGAGTTTGCTGGCTTGGGCCATACTGCATAATATGGAGAAGCCATTATTGGGCAGAGGGTTCTTGTTGTCCCACATAGCTGTCAGTTGCCTGTGGCTATCCTGGTAGCCCACTCCATTCCCTTGCTTACATGTGGCAGGTCCATACATATGCTGCCACAGTCTACTACCCCATTCATTTGTTGTAAAGAAGAGTGACTTACCTTGTGCCTGCAGCAGTTGAGGGAACAGTGTTTCAGGGTTGAATCTGTGGAATGCATGCAATACACAGCCTAGACATGGTAAGGTACAGGTTTTGTGGTGTGGCTAGTATCCTTTTTACTATGTATGTGAGTTGGAGTGAGGTGTCAGTCCCTAGATCTCTAGGTTGTCAGTTCATGTGCTAATACATTGCCTCTTTGCCAAGGCCAGGGCATACTGGGCATGCCTACGTCTGCCTACAGGGATAAGCTCAGGGGGTTCCACCTCTGAGTGCCCCTGTGGCTGTGGGGACCTTGACACTAGTGGGGGGCTGTGTGTGTCCCTTCCCTGTGATGTTCTTTCTGCACCTGTTTCCACAGGATCATATTGTGTAGCACAGCACATACTGTGAAGAAGTGTGCACGTGTGGTTGGAGAGTACTGCAAGGCTCCACCAGATATATCGAGGCAGCAGAATCATAACTTGAGCAGCCCAAACACATGCTCTATGATGTTCCTAGTGTGTGTGTGTGTGTGTGTGTGTGTGTGTGTGTGCACCTCATTATGAAGTGCTTCAGAAGGTGTGTGTGAATTTCTGATGGGTGTCATCATCCTTGGTTCCAATGCATAGCCAGCATCCCCCAGTAGATGGTGGTGTGGGATGTCCCACTGGCAAACATCTGGTACAGTTGTGAGGCTTGCCAGATGTGGGAGTCATGATAGCTGCCAGGGCTGCCAGCACACACATTCATGATAATGCCCTGGGCATTGCACATGACCTGGCAGTTGGAGTGATATCCATTGTGGTTGACATAGACTCTACCCTCTTCACTGGGTGGTGCTTTGATGTGCACATGAATGCAGTCTATGGCTCCTAGTACCTCATGGTAGTGTGCTACATGGTGGAAGAGATGAATATTGCTGACCCTCTTCTCAGGGGTGTGGAGTAAATAAATGTGCTCACTAGCAAGTTCTTGCATGGCATCCAAGAACTGGTGGAGTACCCTGGATGCAGATGATTGTGAGATCCCCATTATGTCCCCAGATGGTCTTTGAAAAGTACCTGTAGCTAATATTCTAAGGGGTATACATACCTTTGTTTCCACTGTGATGGGTTCCCCTCTGTTGGCTCTGAGTTGAGGGCAGCAGAGCTCAGTGTGTTCTTGTAGTATATCCATGTCCACCTTGTAGTGCTCTACAATCTCCATCTCATGTAGCCTCTGAAAGGTCACCCTGGGCCTCAACACTCCTCCTTCTCAGTCTGGGCCTATTGTCAGCATCATCATCTTCACTGACCTCAGCCTCAAGCACATACAAATGTAGCAGAGCAACAGCAGCCCCTAACATTTTGTCCGTTAAAATTCACAAGTGTGTACTCCAATGGTGCAAAGTATGTGGGAAAATCAGATTGTAGGGAGTATGAACACCTTATAGTGGTGTGCTGCAGTTGCAGCCTGTGTGATTGGCTCATTATGTTGCATTTCACCTGATAAGTATATCACTGGGGGATTGAATGGGCCAGTGTCTGTTGAACAGGATTATCAGTCATTTCTACCTGATTGGCTTTCCCAGGCTATTTTTTTCTCTATTTCTGTCACTGCTAAGCAGTGCAGCGCCATGCAAACCCATGACGCTAGTGTAAACAATGCTCAGCAGTTTCGACACTCCCCAACCATGGGCATGATCAGCTTTTTTTAAACTAGCTAAAACAAGCCCAGCAGCATCAGACACACCCCTCTGCTTAGCTATGCTTAACTGAGCACAAACAGGTGCTACTGAGCTCCAATCCATTTTAAAATACTGTGACACACCCCCTTTTGATGTCAGCAACCTGTTCTACCACTACCTATACAGTTCTAGCCCTACCACAGGTTGTATCTGTGGACACCATAGCCCTTTTTGCTATTCAGTAACCCCAGCTCATTTACATACAGCTAACTGAGTATACCCTGGATACTTCACTACTCTAGGGCCTGCCTCCATAGCAACCACTGACATGTGCCATTGTAATACTCTGCATGCTGAGCACTGTAATGCAATATATTTGCAAATGTCTACTTTACACTTTTTAATTTTTTTTCCTTAATGGAATGTTTGTGCATCACTGCTCGCTGCGCAAATGTAATATATGTATTTAAAAAAATATATTATTTATTAATGATTTGCATTGCTTTATGGACTCACTGGCCATAATGTTGGCCATTTGCATGACTACGGTACCATAGCCACCCTTTTTTTAGGCTTTTACAGCCCCTGTTTAAAACTTATAGTCTGATACACTGTTTCTATCTGCGTACATTCCCTACACCACCATGGCACCTACATGGGTGCCTTTCTGCTTGTTGAATCACAAATCAACCTCATTTGCATGGTTTTCACCAGATTATGAGGTGATTTGCATTCTGCGGACACCTCCATGTCTGCATGCTTGTGCACATCCCTCCACCCTTTTTCCTAGATCCCTCAGCGGCCATGTTCCATGTTCGGGCCATAACACTATACCTACATGGAGAATCACTCCGTGTATGCTTTATTGAATTCCACCCATCCACACGCATGTGTGCACACACACACACACACACACACACACACACACACACACACACACACACACACACACACAGTTCTCTATATTTGTAACAACAATCTTGGCAAGACAGAGACAGAAAAGGGGTGGACTGAAAAAAAAGGACTAACCAGAAATGCAAATCCCAAATCATCAAGTCACTTTAATAAAGCAACGGAATGATTACATTCAAATGTGTCAACAAGATGTTAGAGTAATACTGAACATCTTACTTTGTCAGCTACCACAACAAAGATGAACATGTTATGAAGTGATATTGTGCTACCAGAAAAAGAAATACAGTTATTGTGCAGTTAACATAAGTTTAGACATAATATACAAACAGTGTTAATATTAACAATTAAGCACCTAAAACAATGGAATGCCTAGTTGTGCCTCCAATTTTTCAAGGAGCAATCTCCCACCCCCACACCTTTATCATTTGTTGTATCCATTCTCCACAGCTTAGTTATTCTAACTCTTTAGTTACACAAGCTTGTGTAAGGGGAATATACAAGTTACTTGTAAGCCATCTGTGTTCTGAATTCAAGTACTGCGCAGACTTAAAGTTGGAATATATATACATGGGTGGCATTGGAGGCACAATCCCCCACAAGAGTGGTAGAGAGCAGGGCTTGCATCCCTTCATAATCCAGACTTCTATTGACATAAATACTAGTCTGAACTATATGTTGTTATGCATTTGTATCATATCTTGTTAACATATATCAGTGTACTAACAATCTGAATATTTTGCTATATGAAACTGTACTTTGGTACTGGTGATTCTTGCATTATCAGTTTATAGTAATTAGTTAATAGCATTCTAAATATCAAACAAGTATTCATTTCCATGGATGAGATCAATGTAGTAATTAAACAGTTATACTGTGGCAAGGCTGAAGGAAAAAATGAGATCTCAACAGAAATGTTTAAGGTGCTAGATAATGTTTGGGGTGATGCATCTTGTCTAGTAAACTGTGGTGATGGTCTTTATTTTCAAAAACAGGAGCAGGAAGGTATGTTGCAGTTATATAGGGCTTACAATGTTCATCCTTCTTTGAAAAGCATATACCCATGGTGTTAAATAGAGATTTGATCCAGTAGATAAGCCTTTTATTTACTTGAAGTAATGTAGATTCAGTCCTTGCTGTGAAACAGTGGATCAAATTGACTCTTTGTTGTTCATTCTTCTGCTGCATAGATGGATAAAACCCTTGTTGTGACCAATATGTCCTGAAACTAATTAGAAGTTTTATGTACTGACAGAGGAGATGCAAGAAGATGGAAGTGAGGCCAATATCTGCTTGCCCATCCTAGAGGGGAGGGAAATGGTCCAGTTTGCTGCATTACCAGCAGGTTTCGGATATGTAGATAAATTCATCTTGGTAATTTGAGTGTACGCATCAGATACCAGTGACAAGAGTTTAGCCATATAGTATACAATCTGAGCTCTATGTTATTAATGATGCAAGTCAAATGGGACAAAGCTACTAGCTAGTTTCCTGGTCTAAGAACATTTAAGGTCCTTGTTTAAAAATGAAAAGTACCAATCCTTGGAGGTTAACACCAGACCCTCAAGCCATTGTGACAAAGGTTACCAGGACCTGTGGACCAGCTAAAGAGACAATGCAGGCAAAACACATAAGCAACTTCAATGGCCGCCTGAATAATGTCTCTTTCTTGTCATCTGGGCATTTTAATGGGATGAATAGTTGCAAGGCGCATGAAGTAGCTCATTTTCAGTTATGGACATAGTCATTTTTTTCTCTGTGCTTTTTTTCTGTCATTCAACAAAGTTTAGAGGCACCATGGGTTTTTTGCCAGCCCTGTGTACATGCATTTTTGGACTTGGAAAACCCATATTACCAAGTACCTCAGAATGCCTTGTGAGAAATGTTAAAACACTGCAAGGTCTCAGAACCACTGGTGTGTGGTGGTCTTTCTGTATATGTGAAGAGGGAGGGTTGCATGTGCTTTAGGTCAAATTCATTCAAGGTAGAAACATGACATTGGTGTGTCTTATCTCTCCTCCTGTTCATAGTTTTCAAGGTTGGATGTTAAAGCACATCCTAATAATGGAGAGTACATCCAATGAAGAAGTCAGCATTCCATCTTTATGAAGTGCAGATTGTGCTGCCCTGTTGACCTCAAATTACTATGGTCTCTAGTGAACAACAGAGCAGTTTTCCTTTTGAGTGTAAGCTGGTTGAGCTGCAAACCAGTACCTCACAGCCAGAGGTTATGATTCTCTCTGTATTTCTTTCCATAGACGAGAATAAAGTAACTACCTTAAGTGAAGAAATTTCAATTTCTCAGGGTCTTCTTCAATAGTGAAGGACATTGTGCTCAAAAAGCTGGCAGGTAGCTTCCTTACCACTGACCAAGGGCCAGATCACATGTATTTGAAGTTAACTTTGTTCAGAACTCTACCTGTTCTGCTATAGCAATCCAGTATCACTGTGTGAAAGACTGATGTATATTGTATTGAGGATTTTCTCCTTTCCCCACTTCTGTGACTGTGGTGTTAGCAGATGTAACTCTGGGAGTGTAGGGACAAGATCCCACAAAAGAGGTGTGATGGGGTTTGACCACAACACAATCAATGGTTTCAAGTTTAGATTACCTTGACCTTATGCATGGGAAATCAGAACATCAGCCTGGATCTGGCACCAATGTCTCAGATAGACAGAGGCACACAGTAATACCCAAACTAGCATACCTACATCAATATAATATCTAGAAACATCCTAACATACCCCCAGATAATAAACTGCCATGATAGATAAGGGCTCAGTTGGGTTGGATTGCACAGCTTGGCTTATTAAGGCCATGGTGGTCATTAACCTATTATGTAACTATTAACCTACAAATCTGTGTTCTGGGTAAACCGTGAATGAGAAATTAGTTTCCAATCATTTCTGTTTTTTATGTATTTTCCATTTGTTAACTGGGTAAACCCACTAGAAAGAAATGCCCCATTTTAGGGGTTACACAGGGTCACTGTCTGGTTAACTGGCTTTTTTCAGAGCTACTCAGCAGGCAAACAGAGGTGGAAAGATTTCATTAATCATTTTGTGTTTGCATTCTCAACCATATTTATGACCTTTGCATAGTAACAGAACAGATGAGATCAATGATTTTCAGCAAAGAAATAAGGATGTTCTTCATTAGATCACAATTGCAGTATTACTGACTTATGAGACATACCCGGCCATGGATACCATATGCTATGTCTGACCAATCTACAGAAGCTTAGGCATATGTCTGACCTATGGCTTATACATATGACTGCATGTTTCTACTAAATGGACATACAGGCATGAAACTCCTCAGAATTTTCTTGCCACCAGTCTGTGAAGAAAGAGTTTATTTGCATCTTGGACAAATGGCTGCTTGACCTGCTCCATCTATAGTCACCGGGGACAACAAAGTACCCTTTTGGGGTATTTCCTCTTTTTGTTTTATTTTTCTGGATCCATTTGTACTTTTCATTTCATCTAAGAAGGGAAGTGCACCTGATGTTAATATATCCTTTACAAGGATAGACATTATAAGTATCTTTTTAGCCAAAGCCCTGAACACAACTATAAAGAGTATTCCATCTGCCACTCTTTGGTTCCTAAAACTATTCGCAATCATTTGAGTTCCCTAAAACTTTACATTGAAAATTCAAATATTCAAGCTATGACATGTTAGGATGCCAGCTGCCTCTTTTTTTTTTGTCAAAAATCTTTTTATTGAAATTTGTCCAATACAAAAACAACATCAACATTACATTAAGCAATGAAATGAATAAAATAACAGCAATATAAAGCTTGCATTTATAATAAAAAGATAATACTTGACATCTATAACTATGTACAGCATTTACAATAGAAGTCACCACAAAGAACTTTAAAAACTTAATTTTTTTTCACAAAGAACTGAAAAAAAAGACTTATGGGTCTAATGAAAAGGAAGTAATAGGAGGAGCATATCAGAGAAAAGTATGTGGATTATATATGTGAGATCCATGTTAAAACCTTGTATAATGTATAAATATTCATAATTTGAGACAGTGAGAGATAAGGTCTGGTTCGTTTATATCAAGTTAGGAGCAAAAGTAAGTGGGGAAGTTTGAGGTAATACCATGCATTACTTCTTGAAGATTAAGTCTAGTAAGAGCCCCCAGCATTTATGATAGTATTGTTTTTGTTTTGTATTAGCATAAGCTAATTTGTTGGAAGATATATACTTTATAGCTAAGGTGCAAAAATCTTCCCATGAAATTGAGGATTGATCAGCTTATTAAGAACTGATGGGGTGTAATAAGCATTGTTATTAACCATGATTTGAGTGAATAATAGATGCTTGAAGGGAACAAGCTTAATGGTATTCTCTATGGCCATTTTTTTTATTTTCCTCTGAAATTAGCTGGCTTTTACTTTGCCAATAAGTTGAGAACAAAAGTGAGTTCTGAGATTTTATGCTTGTTATTAATTTATAAGTCCTAGAGATAATTTTATCTTTAGATGTAAGGTTTTTAAATATTAGAGTAGCTTGGTTGATTTCCTGATGGTCCATTTTGGTAAGGGTACCTTGATTTTAATTAAATAAAGGATTTGCCTAAGGATAGTGGTGTAATTCTTAGGGAGTCCGAGTTTCTCCCTTAGTTGTGTTATATTGGTTTCCTGCCATTCATATAAATCCCACACTGTGAAGTGCTTTATAAGAGGAAATTTAGTTAGGTTTATTGGTTGATTGTTAATTGATAAGTTTGGATTTACATGGATCTGTTGTATGAGGGCAAGGGCATTGAGTAATTGTATTGATTTGAACAAATTTTGGATAACTGAAATCATATGTTTAAGCAATGGGTAAAGGTTCCTAATATAAGACTCTCTTTGATTTAGGTTCAAAAATGGGAGGGATTTGGGGTTAATGGCAAAGGATTTAAGTAGATTATACCATAGTTTAATCCATTGGGGTGTCCAGCACTTTGATTTAGGATCATAGTTTATTATTTGAATCAGCCTACAGGAGATGGATACACTATAGTAGAGCTTAAAGTCTGGTAGTCACAGGTCTCCTTTGTCTTTTTCCAAGGAAAGTTTATATTTAATTCTAACTGATTTAGGATGCCACAAAAAGTTAGATATGACTTTCTCTATGTTCTTAAAGAATTTTTGCGGAATGATAGAGAAGGTAGTATATAGATGAAAAAGGATTCTCAGTAAAATATTCATTTTCACCACACTAGCTCTTGATAGTAGGGACATATTGAGATTTCTCCATCTACGAATATCATTTTAAATTTTTGACCATGTATGTAATAGGTTGTTGTTAACAATCTTATTAAATTAGGGGTGAAAGTTATACCTAAGTATTTTATTTGGTATTTGGATTTGATCTCACTATCAGGAAAGTATAATTCTTTATGGCCTAAAGGATTTATAGGGAAAATATAAGATTTATTCTGATTTAATTTGTAATTGGATATAGCAGAGTATTGGTTGAAGGCATTGAGTAGTTTTGGCAAATCGATATTAGGAATTTCAAAATATAAATTTAAATAATCTGCGAAAGCAGAATACAAAAATGTTATATTTGATATTTTAGGAACATGGCAAAGGTTTTTTGGTATAAATATATATATATATATATATATATATATATATATATATATATATATATATAGGAACAGAGGTTCTAAATATAGATTAAACAGGTAAGGCGATAGAGGGCAACCTTGCCTTGTACCATTTCAGATGGGAACAGGATTAGAAAAGCATTTGTTAATTTGAATAGTAGTAGAGGCTTTTAGGTAAAGTACTTTAATTATTTTTATGAATTCTTGTGGGATACCAAAAGAGGGTAGGACATTAAACAGAAAACGTAGGTTTACTCTGTCTCATGCTTTGCTTGCATCAGCGGTAAGGACATGTCTCAGATGTCTATCCTTATCTAGGAGTCTAATGATGGTATCTAATAGAAGGGTGTAATCACATGTTTGTCTCTTCTGCATAAATCCCATTTGTTTATGCGAGATAGTAGAAGGAAGTATGCTTTTCAGTCTATTAGC
This sequence comes from Protopterus annectens, assembly GCF_019279795.1. Taxonomy (NCBI): domain Eukaryota; kingdom Metazoa; phylum Chordata; order Ceratodontiformes; family Protopteridae; genus Protopterus; species Protopterus annectens. The sequence continues at coordinate 1,359,217,089 of NC_056731.1, forward strand.
TATAATGTGGGCTGGAATCTTAAGATCAATATTAGTAAGGGCAGTTGGTCTATAACTGGCTGGGTCTAATCAGTCAGAGTTTGGTTTAAGGATTAGAATAGTTTTTGAGTTGTTAAGATATCTATCCATTATGCCATGTTGAATTATGCAGTTAAATATCATCAGTAGAATTTTAGAGACCGGTTCAGATAATTTTTTATAGAATTCCGCCGTGTAGGCATCGGGGCCAGGGGATTTACCTGGTCTAAGTCTATTAATTGCTATTTTGATTTCTTCAAGGTGCAGGGGCGATTTCAAAAGTTTCTTTTGATAGCAATCTGTGGAAATTTTAGATTATGCATAAACTCTTCCAGATTGTTTTTAGGGGGAGAGTTTGGTAAATTATATAGGTTTTTGTAAATATCTTCAAATGTGTTTATAATGTCTTAGTCTTTATACTTTGCCTTTGTATTTAATTTCTTTGATCTTAGAAGGTCCATTTTTAATATTAATTAATCTAGCCAGGGTTCTTGAGGGAATTTGTGCCCATTCCGAATATAGGTGTAATGATCTCATCTCCACAAATGAGATATTTTCTAAGTATAGCTTGTGCAATTGTTTTTGCAAGTCAGTCATTGTATCTTCTAGCTCGGTTGAGTATTTTTTATTGAAGTTTTAGTTCTGTGTCTTTGATTTGGTTCTCTAGTTTGAGTTTAAGGTTATTGTGTTTTTTCTTATACCCCAAGGACTTTTGAATAATAAGACCTCTTATAACCGCTTTAGCAGCCACCTTTTGCACATCATAAGGGATTTGACTAGAGATGAGGTCAGTGTTCAGTTGGGCAAAGATGGCATTTATTTCTTGTATTACCTCTTACACTTGAATGATATAAAGAGTTAGAGTCCAATTGTGAAATGGGAAGATCTTTGGTTAGAGGAGGAGATGTTAATGGAGATATTGATTTTGGAATGGTCCGATATAGATCTAGGGGAGACATTATAATTAAGTGTATAAGAAGTGAAAGATTGGGAAATTAAAAAGATGTCTATTCTTGACCAGGTTTTATGTGTGGCTGAGAAAAAATTGAATTTAGGTATAGAGTTATCATGTTATAATTTTGTATAAGGGTCCATTAAATCAAAGGTATTTTGTAATTCTTCTAGGGCCGTATTAGTATATTGAGATTGTCTAGTCTCTTTATGTGACCTATCCTTATCAGGACTAAGCAAAGCATTCCAATCCCCTCCTAAAATGTAAAAGTGATTTGGATAATTAACTAGGATATTGAAAATATCATAAATAAAAAGGTGTTGACCTGAGCAGGGGCTGTATAAATTAACAAAGAGTAAAGGCTTACATAAAGTAGGATAGTTACTGGTAAACAAAACCCATCTTCCATTAGGATCACTTTTGGTGGAAGTGATCTCTGCTTGATAGAGTTTATTAACAATAATAGCTACTCCCCTACAACATGAATTATAATCTGCAGCAATTATTTGTTTTACCCAATTCCTCTTTCTCTTACTGTCCCAAAGTTGATTGATCATATGTGTCTCTTGTAGAAAAGTTATAGTAGATTTATTTTGAAATGTAAGATGCATAATAAGATTTCTTTTCTTTTTGTCCGATAGCCCTAGCCCCTTAATGTTCCATGAATCTACTGTAAACATCTTCAGAATCTGAGATTGTTATTAAGTGTGTTATTAAAAGATAATGGTATAATTGAAGGTATAACTTTAGAATTGTTATGGTAGGAAACACTTTAAATGAGGTGACTTCTAAACTCCTTAGCCCTATATAGGTGCCTAACCACCCATCCCTCCGTAAGAGTATGAAGGCATTTATTGAACATTGCGAAATAGTTCGAGTTTGGGGTAAAGTGAGAAAAAGCAGGTAGCAGAGGGATGATAAAAATACCTAAGTTGTTCCAAACTTAGACAATCATTAGCTACAAACTGTGCAAAACAACTCCTTTAAATTAGTACCAGCTGAGTGAAATCATCGTCAAACCTCTTATTCTAGTCGTAGTAATATCTACTTAAATGCCATGCTAATAATTTGAAAGCAAGAATAATTAGTAGTATCTTCTGTTGGGGTATTTCTAGTCTTGATAAAGATGCAAGGACTTTAGTAAAAACCTAATAGGAATATAGATAGGACTGGTAGAAGAGGTATACAGATATGCATATACTAAGCTTTCCAAAGTAAATCTAGTATCAGTCTGAATGTAAAAACCTTGTTTGCTGTTAGTACATACATATCTCTATAAGTATATTGACCTGACATGAGTAGGTATCCCCACAATTCAATCTGATTGGTGTTGTATATAAGGCTTAAAAGAAAATCCTTTAAAGACATATTAAATCTCTTATAATAGTAGTATTGTAGAAGGAGGCAGGAAGTCTTGTTTTAATATAGAATGTGCTCAATGAATCGGTTGATATATCAGGAGTAACGAGGAATTTAATTTACAATTTATACCAATGTAGAAACAAACTAAGTTATTTGGTTAACAATTTATCAAATTAGCAATGAAAATTAGTAGAAGAACATATTGCTATAGCTGCTCGCACATTAATAACTCTAAATAGAAAAACATCCATTTCAATATATACATGTTCAGTATTAACACATGTACCTTACCAATTTGCTGTTTCACTTAATGAAAAAAGATAGCTTAACTAATTATTGGCAGAAAAAAACAGTTATGTCTATTTCTGAGTTTTAGAGAACTTTATGAAACAAGTATATAACTATTTAATAGATTTTATTTACTAGCAGGTTGCAACTATTATGAAGACCAGCACTGTATACAAAGTTAAATTAGTCACTTGCTGGGTAATGCAAGGTACAATCTAGAAACAGCTGTATGAGCTAGATCACAAAAAACAAAAATAAAGCCTTTTGCACTAGTTAGTGACATGCTCAATCACAGCTCTTTTCTTTTGGTTTCCTGATACCCTTTATAAGGGTTACACTTGCAACATTTTCCTATTACCCAGTTAAACAAAATTGTTTTCCTTTTAAGGTTGTAGCTTTTATAATCAAAATGTGCTATTCTGACCTTAAAAGTTGAACAGTAATGCAGTATTGAGTGTATTGCTTGCCTGGTTACAACAATTCGAGCCTGGTGAGAAAAAAAAAAAAAGAAAAAAAAAACAGTACCAGAGTTTATATCTTGTTACAGTTATTGTCTTTAGGGTTTCTGGATTATGCAGTCGAGTAAGGATACAATTTGCAGTTCTTTTTGTTTTCTGTTGTAGGTTGGTGTTTAAAAATAAAGATGAAGTAGTTTGGTTATCAAAATACATCAGATAAGGATTTCCAAGTATCCGCAACCTATTTTAAGTGATCGCAACTTATTTCAAGTATTTAGCTGTTCCCAGTAAGCCTTTGGGGCAGGAAATCAGAGAAAAATTATGTTGCTTATGTTAAATGGTAAAGCAGAGCATTTTCCTGTAGAGATGAGCAGATGATAATGAACACTAGGCTTCTAAAATGGAGGCTGATTCTACCATAATGAAATAGCTAGATCATATAAAAAAGAGGAAACTTCTTGATTCATCTGTCGGTTGTATTGGAACTTGCTGGGTAACTTGATTTATACAAGATTCATTTTAAAAATCCATAAGAAAATGGATTTGGCCTCTTCAGGGTTTCAACTGTTATTTTGGTATCTTTATGGTAGAAGATTAGTCTGGCAGGGTATTTCATTTGGAAACAGATTTTTATTTTCCAGTAGGTAAGAACAGTATTTGCTGAGTTTTTGTTGTTTCAATTTAATTTCTAATGGGAGCTCTTGAATAATAGCAACTTTGTGACCTCTCCAGGTAAAGTTCTTTTTTGCTTTGTAGGCGATAAGTATGTTTTGAGCATGTGCTGAGTTAAGCAGTCTGACATAAATTTGCCTTGGGGTTTCTTGGAGTTGAGAACGCCTGAGGAATCTGTGAGCTCTTTCAATTATTATTTAAATTAGAAGATCCCTATTGTCAAGTAATGTGCTTAGAACTTCTTTGACTATTGCACTGAGCTGGACATTTTCAAAAGATTCAGGAATACCTCTTAGAATGATGTTATTTCGTCGACTTCTATCTTCTAGATCTAACATTTTTTTGGCGTAATTCTTTGATGGTGTTGTCATTATCCTGTAGATTTTGCTTAAGTTCTTTGATTTTGATTTTATTTTCCATTGATTTTGCTTCATTTTGCTCAAGCCTGAGCATAATTTGGTCTAGATTAGATCCAAATAAGGCCAGCTTGTGAGAAAAACCTTGTATTTCAGTGTGCAGAGGTTGCAATGCCATTTTGAGGTCTTCAAGTGTTAGAGACTGATCTTGTTTTGATCTAAGAGCTAGCTTTGTGGTTTCTTGCTGTGGCTTATTAGTTTTTTGACTTTAAGAAGAGGTGTCTTTTTCTGGTGTAGTTATCAGAGGCAATTTGGTTTTGGTAGTTAATGTTTCCATTTGTTCTGTGTGTTTATCCATTCCAAGTACAGAAATAATTGCTTGAAGTAACAGGTTTTAGTACAACTTTGTGATATCAAGTCACACAGTGCCTATTCTTTATTGTTTCCTTTGTTTAGGCCTCAATGTCTGGAAGCATCCACACCATGCGGTGCAGGGCTCAGCATTCAGTAAGTAATATTTAAGTGCAAAAGTACGTAATTCCTCTTGAAATATTGGCAAAGATGGGTTATACTTGCATTTTCCTTTCAACCTTTAGAGATTTGTGATATTTTCTTTGTATGATGCGCCTACAAAAGCTTAGCTAGTAGTTGAGAGTTGAGGAGCTGCACAGCTAGTGTGCTTACAGGCTGTCCACCATTTTGGAATTTTCCAGGATGCCAGCTGCCTCTGATGCCCCCATCAGCCTAGAAAGAAAACTAAGAAGTTAAATGAAGAGACAAAGTTATCCAAAAAACTCTTCTCTATTTAATCTGTTAGATTCTGACATCGCCTTCTGACTACATTACCTGTTTACTATCGAGACTCTGCAGGAAGCTGAAAAGGAGCAGACATTCAGCATGCCTATACAGACTGACTAGACAGCTGACTTTACCACAATGAGACAGTCAAGACTGGAACTTAAGGAATCCCTCAAATACTTGTCCAAGAATTTACCCCAGGGACCCTTATGGAACTACATTTGAGATATACTCCTCTTCATACTGTTTCCTTGAAGGATCGTAAAAAAGGAGACAAAAACCAAACGTTTCTCCTCTGGCTACATGTGGCCTTTTCCCCTGGAGACCCTCAGCAGGAGTGGTTCAATTTCACTCAAGGGCATTTTGAAACCCTTATTGCTTTGCAGCTCCCTCAACCTGCATCTTCCTCTGTTTGCAATCCTCATAAAAAAGCGAGTGTCCCATTCCACAGAAGAGCTTTTTTCAGAATAAAAAGCTCCAGACTACTCATCTCAAATCAATGCTTGTGAAGCCTGAGTACAAAGCAGACTTCTAATTCCCCTAATGAGGAATGTTTGGTAATACTATTCATAAAATGATGCAACACATTTAACTGGAAAGGTAAGTATATATCTGATTCCCAGAAAATATATTTATGCAAATGGAAGTATCAAAACCCTGTGCTATTCTGCCTGTTTTAAAGGATTTGAAAGATACATTTTTGTGTGCATTTCTGGTGTCAGTCACCTGCACATAAGAAGCCATACAGGTTTTAAAAGGTACCTGGCACTCCATAAATAGTTATATAAAAGCTCAGTTTCAAACTCAGCAGTTATTTCTGCAGAATCAGATAAGATTGTTTCTTTCTGCCAATGTCTTATCAAATGTCAAGAATAGCAGGGCCATGGACAGATAAGGAAAGAAATTGTACACATCTGCCACCTTATGTTTCTATGCCATTAATTATCAGGATCACATAACCAGATAATGCTATCTGCATTTGATAACCTGTGACTCACACCAAAGCCTCTTTACAGGACATACAGCCTCCCAAGTAGCAAGGCATTCCATTAAATGTGACTGTGATACCTGCCGATTCTTACTCCAAAAATGCTGCTATGGGTTCATTCCTTAGAAGGTACACCTAGCTTAAGCTACATTCCCTACCTGATGATATTAAAGTAAAAATTATTTTTTTTCCAAAATGGTTTTGTTAATTTTATTTATTTATTGATCTACTTTTTTTTCTTAAACACGAAATATCTTTATTAAATTATCATTTATGACATAGACAATCATACATTTATATCAATGAAAACAAACCATACAGACATAATCTTAGTTTCAAGCATTCTATATCACAAACCATATTGACACAATTTTACTTGCAAACATTATACATCACTTATAATCTACCCAATCATTTTCAGTCAAACTTTACATAGCTCATTCAAATCCTGCCTTCTTTTAAACATCATTTCTCTCCTGTATGTATTGTCCCCACAATTTCCATTTTTTTCTAAGTAACTTGCTCCTAACCTTTTCTAAAACTCCCAGTTCCATTCTTGATGCACCTTTAGACAAAGATAACCTACTTCTTTCCTACTCAGCTGAAAGAGTACAAAAACGGAGTAAAGAGCAAAGGTATATCTTTAAACGGGTCTATATTAGAACACCGAACATTCAAAAATTCGAGTGTTCTAATATTGACCCATTTTCAGCAAACGCTGAAAATATCAAAGAAATAGAAAACCAAATTTCTTTCCTAGGGAAAGAATTCAGTTGTCCGTTTCTGTTGCTTCAGTATTTTCAGTGCTGTGGTGGAAAGTTACGGGTCGGGTTCAGGTAATTGTGCGATTGTGTGGATGTGAGGGTTAGGATGGGTTAGGTGAGTTAGAGTTAGGGTGCAGGTCAGGTAAGTGTGCGATTGTGTGGACATGAGGGTTAGGGCGGGGTAGGTGAGTTAGGGTTAGGGTGCGGGTGAGGTGACTGTGTGATAGTGACGGACCTTAGGGTTAGGTTTGGGTTAAGGTAAGTGGATAGTTAGTGGTGTATGTATAGTTTAGTGTAGGGTTAGGTGTAAGAGTTTAGGTGTATGTGTGTGGATTGCTGTTTGTTTGGTGTGCTTGTGTTGTGTGTATGTGTTTTGGAACAGCAAATTTCTTCCCCTAGGAAAAAATTCACTGCTCTGTATGTTCAATGTTTTAAATTTTCAATTGATAGGGTTCGATATTAGAACACTCGAAATTTTGAAAGTTCGGTGTTCTAATATAGACCCCTTTAAACAGTTTTTTTTTTCATTCCAGGGTTTCAGAGGAACTAACCTCTAAAGGAAATACATTTTGAAAGGGAAATGGCAGGACAAACCCAAGTCTGAATATAAGGGATTCAACAGATCATTAGTAGGTAAAATGTTCAACTTTTGACTATTTTCTGTCTCTCCCTCTCACTATCCCTCCATCCTGGCCAACCTTCTACCAACCTGGCAAGAATATTCTCTGTCTCTTTCTCTCCCCATTTGGATATCAATACCTTCAAATGCTTGGGGTTTTGGACATAATAAAAGAATGACTACATACTACTCAGAAATTCTGCTCAAATACCATCAGGAATTCCTCAGGTCCCCTAAGATCAATAGCACTTGGTCTTTCCATTCTGTTTCATCATGGGATTATACTTTTCCTAGTCTTAAGAATGGGAGTACTATAGAGAAAAATCCTGGACTTATCCTTTTTAAACACATTTCTAAATGTTCCAAAATTCAAGATGTTAGCTCTCCAAAACCATTTTCCTCTTATCTTCCAAACCTTCTTGGTAACCTTGGACCTAAAAGATGCCTATCTGCATATCTATATTCATGCAAAATACAGATTATTATTAACATTTTCTGCATCAGGATATCACTTGCAGTTTATTGCTTTGCCCTTTGCTTTATCTATGTCATCAAGTGTTTTTTTACAAAATGCTTAGCTCCTGTCATAGCTTTCTGCAGGTTCCAAGGTATCCAAAACATGTCATACTTAGATGACATCTTGATTCAGGCTACTTCTGTTCACAACCAGCTTCAGGATTTACACATCCTTACTTGCTTACAATAGTCTGGGACTTTGCAGTACATCATAGTCTTTTTCTCCAGGCTGTTTACATCCATTCAAAGCATACATACATACATACATTTAAATACATATATATATATATATATATATATATATATATATATATATATAGAGAGAGAGAGAGAGATAGATTTTTGTCTGCAAATCTTGTGGATTGAAGTCAGAAAATAATGTCAGACATTTGAGTTTAAGACTTCATATCCTTTGGAAAATTCATGCTAATGCAAAAACTGTTATAGACTATCAACCTTGCAAAACATGTTAGTATATGTACTTTCTAAGTTTATAAGATCAATATTTTAAATCTGTCCCTATTTTTAGACCTTTGCTGCCCCATTATTTTTGGCTTTGTCCAGAATTTTTTGTACTAAGAGGTTGAAAGGTATGCATATAAGGTAGATCTATATGAATGGATGTTGAACTGAGAGATCATCTTCAGATTGTCCATCAGTGTAAACACCTTAGATAGACTTCTTTGCCCCCATCCTGAACAAGCATCTCAGACTGTTTTGCACCAAACATCCATGCAAATAAGCTTGGAAAATGGACTACTTCAGCATTCCATGGAAAAGGAAACTCTTACATGCCTTTCATCCCTTTCCAGGGTCACATCAAAGACCACTCTATCAGCCATTCCAGACAGCAAGATGTACATCAGAAAAATATCTTGTCAAACAGTGGGTATTGTCTGTGCTATACTATGTGGATGTAATAAAGTGTATTTTGGGAAACCAAATGAGCAGGAAAAATAAGGGTATTTGAACACATTAGTGACCGACATCAATGCCTTAACAGACTATTTTTTTCCTTTTTTGCAATACTGGATACACTTCAGAATGCTGACAAAACACTCTTCAGCTTTGCCAGGCATATCAGTATGTTCCAACAATGGTCTACTGCTCTTTACAAGGATATGTTCTGCACACATCCTATATAGCTGCATGTGGTTCTGTGTAACATTTACAGGGGATTTTACAAGGACAGAAAAGCATACAAGACAGTGAAAGGAAGAGATTTTCATCCTAAGCCAGAACAGCTGGAAATGTTACAAAGTAGAAAATAAAAGGGTTAATTGAAGCATAATAGTGTTACAGTGCAGATAGTACACAATCATTGCAAATTGGAAATATTTCAGGTCAGGGGTTGGACATAATTGGCAGAACTAAAAAAGGAAGCCCCTACTTGGACAGTATATCAAAGTAAGCTTAAGAAATAAGGAAATCAAGAAAGCATAGCAGAATTGTTAATTATCAGTTAAGTTGAAACAAAAGTCTTTGAATTGGAGAATTCTAAACAACAGGTGAATGAGGAGGAAGAGGGATTTACCAGCAAAAGAGGCTGCATTAGTGTAGCTTAACTCATTACATCTGAGTGACGTCTCCAGGTGTATCTGCAGTTAATTCCTACTGACACCTCTAGGCATCAAATATTGCTTGTTCATATTTGCATCAGTAATTCCAAAACCATGCTATGTACAAGGTTTGAAAAGATTTCATCTTAAAGCTTACACAGTAGCAAACTCAACTGCATTAATATTTGACTTCTGTCTAGTGCAGCAAAATAGATATTAACTGTTGTTTTTATATTAATTTAAATATATAATTTTCACATTTTTTAAATATCACAACAGCCAAGTAACAGACAGAATTCCTTAGTCTCATATGAAAGCTCTCCACTAGACGAATAAAATGTTGCTGACAGTATGTGTGTAACGAGTGGTTGCTGAGATATTGTAAGTTGTTTACAAAATGTTACAAATGTAATAGTTACTGTGCTTACTGTGACTTGTAAAATTCAGTTTAAGACCTGGAACCTAAAGAATACTACCACTACTAAAATAGTTTGTGCTGAAAGTTTGCCATTTATACTTCTTTCTTAATCCCTATGGTTCCAGAGATATGAAAATTTGTTTGAAATGTGAGGACATAATTTGATTTTGTCAAAAGGCTGAGGCTCCGCCCATTGGAAGTTACAGGGCAAACTAACTGAGCTCCATTAGAGTGAATGAGTTAAAGGGGGAGGAGTAATACCTTACAAAGCTCGAAACCTACTTCTCTCAGCAGAGTGCAGAAACGTCAGTACTCTACACAGCAAGTAACTGTAATGCAGCAGGAACTGGGGTCAATGAAATGTTTTCTGAGATGTTCTTGGCAGAGAGACATAGAAACAAAAAATAAATGGGGAGTGGTGTGCATCTATCCTGAGAGAGTGTCATGTGTAAAACATTAGAGGGATAACAGCACAGAGAAAACATGAAAAAAGGAGGAGACTGTTTCTCAGTATATATTATGTTACATTGAACAAAACCCTAGAGCAATTCCTGTTTAGCTGAAACATACAAGCTTTAGACAGCAGGAATGAGTTCAAGGGTTCTGTGTATCAGATTAGCAAAGAAGGAACCAGAAAAGTTAAGTAAGGGAAAAGAATGAAACCAAAGAAACCAGAATTTGGTGGTTACTAGAGAGTGAAAGGGGATTAATCCTGTCTGCTCTCAGAAGTTTGCTAATATGACAGTACAGTGAAAACCAAAATTTTATAAGATGTCAGTAAAGGAAATGAAGATGTGCTACTGAGGACTTCTGAATCCATAACTGTTAGATATATTATCTCTAAAGGCACGAGTATACTGAAACAAAGAGGATTAAATAAAAAGAGAAGAAAAACCTTTGAATGAGGACGTTTAGAATGTAAGATAAGCTGGAAAATGCAAAGTTCTGGGCCTACTTCTGCTAGTGTAAAACAAAGAATGCAACTGAAAGTGGATGCTAAATGATAGATATTTATGTGCTGAGAAAAAGGCAAAACTGATAGGTTTTATTCTGAGTTGCATTTCACAGTAAAAGGACAACACATGAAAGAAAATAATGTGAAATTGTGGTATCCCTTTAAGGCAGACATGCAGGACACAAAAGAAAGCAATCTTGAGTTAGTGGGCTTATCAGTAAACCACATAATATCTAAAAGGGTAGATTACTTGTATAGTCCGATAAATACATTTCTCAGAGCAGCAAACTAGAACCATAGTGACAAAACAGAGATCCATGGGAAATTCAAGGTGCATACAGGCCCTGCATATTATAGTGGATCAAACCCTAAACTTCTAGCTGAAGAATAGTTTAACATGGAAGGTACAGAAACTTTAGACTGTAAAAGCTTTAGTTGTACAGTGTGGCGTTTGTGAGATCAAACAAGATAGTACCAAAAATAAATGTTTTAGTGCCTGTGTCAAAGATAAAACTGGTAGTGAGGAGCAAGAGTCATGCTCTTTAAAGTCTACAAGTAAAACCAAAGATGCCGGTTGAGCTGTGTGTAATTGAAAAGTAGTTTTAAGAAGAAATGTGAAAGTCTATCTTTCTAAACAAGGAAATCAGATCATTAATGCAATGAAGTTACTAAAAGCAGTAGATAATGTAAGGCAGAAACTTGTTCATAGGTCCATAGGTTCATAGGTGTGTACTAAGCTAATGGCCATAGGGGCCTTTTTAAGCCTAGCCATCATCCCAAATCTCTGAGAATTTCAGGTACCCTTAATAAGTGTAAGAAGGAGCTTGGGAGATGAAACATTTGCAAGCAGGGCCTGGAAGATGAAACATTTACAGACTGCGTGTGGCCATTAGAGACATAGGTGTATAACAAGGATGAATTCCCTGTTCCCCATCCAAATATCCAATTTACACTTGAACTGGATTAAGGAGAAACTCTGATTCACATGGAAGGAGAGCCTGTTTTAGAGAAGTAGTCTTTGAGATGTATACCTCTCTCTCTCCAACAGGTCCTATTTATATCACAGGCAAGGTTAAAGACTTTGCAATGGGTAGTTCTGGTGCTGTTTGTTTAGAGGATATGCAGAAGGTCCATCAGGGCATGGTCTGACCATGTCTTGTATGCCAAGCATAGATCTCACTTCAATATCCTTCAAGAGACAAAATACAGGGATAGGACCTTGAGGCACCTTGCATAGCATTTGCTACTTATGCCTTTTATTCTTTAAGTGAGGAACTTCTGTGCTCATTTCAATTGTTGGATGTGTGTGGTTAGGTACATACCAAAAGGGGCACTGTACTCAATAATAGGTCTGATGGATGCTGAATATACTGGATCAATGATCTCCTTGGACAAAGATGTCCAAGATGACCTCTGTTTATAAGATGCTCAACAAAGAATGATGTCTTCACTATTGTAGACACATGATGGTCAAAGGCTTGACTGCTGTCTGTGTGTGTCTCCAGGTCCCTAACTACTGAGTCAACTCTTTGTGTCGTGTTGTGAATATGATAATGTAAATATAAATGTCAATGTAAATATCCTACATGAATCTAACAATCATCTTCCCTTAATTCCTCTCCCTTTACTGTGCACTCAAAACTCTCTTACTTATCATTATATCTGATTGTCTCCTTATCCCTACACTCTCAGTACTCCCTTCCTACTCACATATTTCTAGCCCTTCTCTCTTAACTTACTATTCTTCCCCCCTCACTATCTAACTTTCCTATTTGTTTCTATTTTTCCCCTACCTAACCTACCATTAAAACCTATTCATGTGTAATTTCCACTTCTACAATTTACTCCCTCTCATAACTGTCTATCAACCAGATTTCTTCTTTCCACACTATAAAACATTTATTGCTCTTATCTATTCCTAGTTCCTCTAAACTTTTCCAAATTGACTGTAAATAGATGTGTGTAATTCCTATTATTGCTGTTTAATCTCCATTTATTATTAATGTCTTCTACTTTTGCTTCGCTGTGATCATTTTGGTTCTGTGAACATTTTGTGATTATTTCTGCTTTAGGGTATTTCCTGTTCTTACTTGTTTGACGGTCTGTTCTAGGATAACATTTTTTATGGCTTGATTATTCGCGCATGCCACTATCATTATTCTCTTCTACTAATGTTGTAGATAAAACTTGTATTGTGGAGCTTTTCTCCCCGGGCCTCCACTGAAAAAGGGCCTTAGCTCAGTAGGACTGTCCCGGTTAACAAATGTCAAATAAATAAATAAATAAATACACCTCTAGCTTTTCCCTGCAACCAGTGTCCACTAAAAGGATTTCAAACCTCCTTAAGAAGCTAAAACCAACCACAGTAGCAGCCGATAAACTTCCTGCAGATTTCCATCAAATATCAGCAGAGGCCATATCATATCCAGTGTCAATTCTCATAAATAGGTCAATTTCAGAACACAAAGTACCTACCTTATGGAAAACATCCCACATTGTTCCTCTACACAAAGGAGGCAACTGCTTAGAGCTGACCAACTATCGCCCAATAGCCATACTATCCCCCTTATCAAAAATTTTACAAAGAGTTGTTCATGTGCTACTAATGCAGTACCTCCAACAAAACAAACTACTATCCAATTCCCAACATGGCTTTAGACCCTCCCATAGTGCCACCACCGCTCTTCTATCTTTCACCAACACAGTCAACCACTACAGAAACAAAGGCCTTTTCATATCATCCATTTTCCTGGACTTATCAAAAGCCTTTGACATGGTTAATCACAATATGCTCCTCAATACTCTATCTAGTCTAAACATATGCTCCTCCACTATACTATGGTTCAACAGCTACCTATCAGAAAGTCAACAAGCAGTCCTCTGGCAAGAAAAGCTGTCCACCCTCTTACCAATATCCATAGGATCAATCCTTGGTCCATTGTTGTTCTCTCTTTTCACTAATGACATCTCTTCTTCATTGCCCACTGCCTCAGTAGTACAGTATGCTGATGACACCACCATAATATGTGCTGCCCACTGCCTTAAGGAACTATATACCTTACCCAAAATAACTTTACTCTAGCTGAAACTTGGTTTTCTAACATAAAACTAATTCTTAATCCCAAGCAAACAAAACTAATCCTATTTACCCCTGGCAGATCACCTACCTTAAACTATAGCCTCATCATAAACTCCAGTGATAATATTAAAATCTCACCCATCAACCACACAAAACTTCTAGGACTAGAGATTGATAATCACCTAAGATTTGATATCCACATAGCACAAACCATCAAAAAGCTGAACAGAAAATTAGTACTCCTCTATAGAAACAAACAGTTCATGACGAAACAGACCAAAGCCACTATTGCAAGAATCCAGCTCCTTTCCATCCTTCTTTATGCCTCCCCATCCTAACTAATCTTCACCTTACCAAACTTTGCAAACTGGAATCATGTCACAACAAGATTGCCAAGTTTACTTCAGGCTCCACGTATAGGTCCCAGCACTGTCATTCCCTAATGCAACTCAAGTGGCTGGAACTTCCTCAGCTACTACGACTTAATCAAGTTTCAGTACCACATACACTATACTACTACCCTAAGAAAACACCTGTACTCCAGCAACTAATTCAGCCCTACACTACCACTAGAGTCCTAAGATCTAGCAGCCAAAACCTTATTCATGTAATTAGACATAAAAATGAAGCAGGAAATTCTCTTTGCCTGCACAATAGCCCAAAACTGGAACTCACTCCCAAGCCATATAACTACCACTATACTTAGTACCCAATTCAAATACCTCCTGAAATCCCATTATTCAAACAATTGGCTTTGCTCTTGCTACTCCCCTGGGTAAACAATAACTATGCACAAGTTGTAATGATACTGCTACTCTCTAACACTTTCCTTACATAGCCTTGCCAATATGTTTACACTTAACTCCAAACTCAGCATCAGAACAATAGGGTAAAACATACCAACACTTGCATACTATTAAATCTTACCTGGTAAAGGATACAATCTCTATCTGAGAAAGGTATATACCTTATTAGATCTCCTCACCTTCTCATCTTGGTCTTACCTCAATACCTATACTTTTTGTGTGTGGATATATATGTCTATGCAAATGTGAATGTATAAATGTATATGTGAATGAGAATGTATATGAGAAAAAATCATTTTAGTCATCTACTGATTGTTTGTTTTACTAGATGCATTACATGCTGTGTAACTTTTCATTTTTGTACTACTTTGATATATTGTAACACCTAAATATGCCATTAAGAACACTTAGAAATGTATAAATGCTAATAGTGTAACATGGAGCTTTGCCCCCCGGGCCTCCGCTGAAAATGGACCTGTGTCCAGTTGGACCCTCCCGTTTAACAAATGTAAAATAAAATAAATAAATAATAAATAAAATAATTACCAGGGATGGATCACTTCCCAAAACATACTATTATGTCTTTCTTGGCATTTAGTTTTAATTTATGGCTCTGACACAAGTTACTTGTCTGTGTCAGCCTTTCCTGGAGAACATTAGTGTCAGTGTGGGATTCTATGACTACTCCTAATTTGCAGTCACCTGCAGATTTAGTCAGCCAGATGCCCTTGACATTGTTCTTGACTTCATAGAAATAAATTCCAAAAAGGAGCTGTCCCAGGACAGAACCCTGAGAGACTCTGCTTCTGACTGGCCTCTTTGTAGAGGTGGCCTCTCCATCCCTAACTTTTGGCATGCTGTCTGTGAAACAACTGGCTATCCACCAGATGACATAATAGTTTATACCTAACCTCTTAAATTTGTCAACAAAGCCCAAGTGAGTATTGTGTCAAATGCCTTGGATAGACCAAGGTAGGCAGTGTGAACCATATTGCCCTCATCCATTGCTTTGGTAACCTTCTCAAAGAAGCCCAGCCTGTTTGAAGGCTACAGTTAAATAGCAATTCAAGAGGGCCTAATAGGCCATGTTTCATGCTATGTAGAAGGTATTTTGGGATATCGCCTGGGCCCCTCAAAGCAGTATTCTTGACCTGAGAGAGAGAGCATTGAGGACCCTTCCGTAGTCATAGTAGGGGGACTTATATTTGATTATATTTCCTGAAGGGAAGTTGAAGGGAAGAGAGGAGTAATGTGAGAGATGAATCTGTCTGCCTATAGGTTTACTATATCTTCTGGCTCAGTGTAGGTGGCTTCATTAACAATGAGCTCTGCATATATTTGTGCATTGCCTTTGAGGTTGACGACACACCTAAAGAATGCCTTGTGGTTGTCCTTGGTCTGGAAGGAGATATTTAGCTCAAATTTGACTTTGGTAGACTTTATTTGTCCTCTGAGTTGCTTGTTTAATTTCATGAGAGTGCTTTTATCCTGCACCTCCTAATTTTTGCCATGATTTTCTTCCTTCTATTATACCGTCTATTGATGCTGTGATTCTGGCAGGGTGACTTGTTTTTAGAGTTAGTTCTATACTTCCTCCTGATGGGTACAGCTTTCTCTGTACAGCTATTCACATGCTTGTATATGGTTCCTGTGAACAATTCCATGTAGTTACCAGCATTTTCAGGGTTTCTGGGGGCTTAAAATTCTGCCAGGTTAACACTTAGTAGTAGGAAGTTAGTCTTAGACTAGTTCCTGAACATTCCAGGATAAACTGAGATTCTGGGTTTAATATTTACCACAAAGGAGTCTGTTTTGTGGTATGACCTTACCGAAGAAGACATTACATTAGGGGCTGTACAGCACTCTCCCTTATTAGTGAAGACTATATCCAGTATGTTTGTGACCCTGTTCAGCATATTGAAAATCTAGTCCGGGGGGGGGGGGGTTGTTCACAAAATCCAAGAATCTCTGTGCTACACATTTGGTGTTGTATATGATCCCCAGTTAATAGTGCGGTAATTAAAGCCACCCATGATTACGTTATTGGGCTGGATGGTCAGTGTTTCCAATAAGCATAAATACATGTTATGAGTTTCCTGGATCAGAGATTTCAAGGAAGTGGTATGGGATTTTGCCTATGATGATTTGAACCTGGAGAAGCTCATTGTCCTGTTTGATCAGCCTTGAGGTATATTTATTTTTTATGTAAATCAAGATACCTCCACCTTTAGTCCCTGTCTGTGTAGTAGTAGTTATAAATGTGTGGAAGGTATAGTTGCCTAGCACTGCTAGTGTGCTTTCCATGGCTTTAAAGCATGTCTCAGTGACTACACAGATGCCAGCATTTTCTAGGGTTAGGAGAGCTTGTACGGAGTGGAGTTTTTTGTTAAATCTCTTGGCACTGAACAGTAACACCTTTACATTTTCTTGGTCTTGATTTGCTATGTCAGAAGTACTTTCAGTTTGGCATTGACTAAAAAAGGCACCATGGCTACCTGTCAAAGCAGAATGGTCTGTTGACAATCTCATTCCATGCTGACAAATATTGCACAACCTTAAAATGACACCAGAAACTAAACCAATTATTAAAGTCAGTCATCTGTTCATATTGTGGTATCATCCTTGAATAAGGTAAAATGCAACTCAATACTATGCTTATACCAGCCAGGGACACATAGTCCAAGAGTTCCATCATGTCTCTCTTCATATAGTCCATGGAGGTACATGTGTCATTTACCCCCACATGGAATATGACTGAGTCATACTGGTACTTGTGGTTCAACAATCTGAGGGCATGCATGATCAATCATGTCTGTGGTTACTCACTCTGCCTTGGGGATGCTTCTATCACAGCAGATAACAGCAATTAAAAATACACAAAAAAAGGAAATGTATCATTTTAATAAAAGGATTAAGCACTTTCATCCTGCACAATTCACCAGTCTTCTTTTGAATAAACTATCATACAAATCCATAGTTTAAATGTAAAATCAAGTCACATGACAACAATCACATGGTCCTGTACAGACCACCTCAAGGCTCTATCCCTGTACTCTGTCTCCTACGGGCTTTTGACGGGGGATCTATGCCTGGCATACAGGGCATTGTCAGACTCCACTGTGATAGACCTCCTGCATATCCACAAAACAAACAGCAACAAATTACTCATTCTAAAGATTTACACCTTGCCTGTGATATAAATAGAACCTGCTAGAGAGACAGGTATGTATACCAGAGACTACCCTGTCTCTGGAACAGGCTTCCCATCCATGTGAAGCAGGGTTCCTCCCTAACCCAATTCAAGTGCAACTTGGACAATTGGATGGGAACAGAAAATTTATCCCTGGTTTGGCACCTATGTCTCTAATGGACACAGGCAACCTGCAAATGGTTCATCTTTCAGGCCCCTGCTTATAAATCTTTCATCTCCCAAGCCCTTGCTTACACTTAGCAAGGGTATTAGAACTTGCCAGAGATTTGGAATGCATGGCTAAGATTAAAAAGGCCCTTGTGGTTGTTAGCCTAGTAAACATCTATGAACCTGTGAACCTATGTATTATAAACAATAATATGCATCAAGCATTTCAATTTACAATCATCTGTAAAACATGGAACAGGTCAATTATACCCTCATTTGCACAACTATACCAACAAGCAAGCATAAGTACATAATGCTTCCACTGCTATAATGACAATACTAACTGAAATGGAATGCAATTCAACAATTTGAGAAGCAATCATTCACAAATGAATATGAACAAGAAATTAAAACATTTCTTCTGTAATACATATTGATAAGTGCAAGCATGTGAATTTATCAAGCATTAGCTATCCACTGTGTACATCAGACATATATGCAACCCCAAGTTAGTAAGACATATGCAAAGGGCAGGGCACAGTCATCATCATTTGCACAGGGTGGTCGGAAGGTACAGCTGACACTAAAGAATTGAGTGTGCGTGAGTAAGAACCATGTGTATCTATCCGAGTATACAGTGGTCGGGGCCAGTAACAGCAACAGATATATAATACTCAGCTGTACTATTTAGATAGCTTGCATGTGTGTGAGTTAGTATAGGTTAGTGATTTTCTTTCAATGTGTGTGTGTGTGTGTGTGTGTGTGTGTGTGTGTGTGTGTGTGTGTGTGCATGAACACAATCAAGTATTGTGTTAACACTGCATCCTGGCATCTCAGAGAGGTTTGAGCCTTTCATGGTAGATTAGCCAGTTCAATGTCATTGCCCTCAACCAGGAGAACCACCTCCATCAGGAGTCACATTGCTACTTCTATGGTCCTAGCTAGAAGTTAGGACGCTACCTGAATGTAAGCAATGTCTGCTGGATTTAACAACTACATCCAGAACCATGACTCCATGGCCTGCAACGTCTGGGTGTGGATACCACAGTTACTGATGGAGCACTGTATGTAGTGTCCCTATGGGAATGAGATCATGCATGGCCATGTCTGTTAACACCTGAAGATGTAGCAGTTCTCCAACCATGTGGATACCCAACCTCACCAACAGACTTTCCATCATAGACATTGCACGATCCAGTGTTTCATTCACCATGTCCAAATAGTTGAACAACATGGTTCAGAGAGTCACTCATGACAGAATGAGTGACATTGGTAGTTGCACTTTCTCTTCCAAGGCCCTGGTGGAACATGCCTGTGCCTCCACTACAGGTTGCGACACCTAATGACACACCAGCACCAGGAGGACAGGGAACAGCAGGCCTCCTCCAAGAACCCCTACCAACCATCCTATGTGACATGATCTCACAATGGCTACACAGAAAAGCAGACAGATCTGCAATTAGAGTAACCACACTAGCCTGATCAACAGTGACATCCTCAACTTGTCCTGTATTAGAGGTCTCCATGTCATGGGTATGTGTAGGGATACTGATTGTGTCTGAAATATGGTCAGGGTATCTGAGAGCCCCAAATTAAGTAAAAGACTGACAATCTGCACCACCAGACTGTGCATCTTAATCACCAACATCACCATCAGAGGCTACCAAAACTCTGACATCAAGTGTTGGTTCCAAAGGTCACCTATGATAAGCAATTAACACAAAAAACAGAAAATAGAAAATGAAATTGATCACATATTTTCCTTATATAAAAGGTATGTTGAAATCTAGTAGATGCTAAAGCAACACAAAGGGTGTTCTCATATAGATCTGAATCTACCTTATAGAGAGCAACACCAATAAACAAATTTGTGCTTACCATGTCCAAGTGGGCTGGTAACCTGCAATTCATAAGTGTCTGGATGTAAAGAAGGGAAAGGAAAGAAAGCTGATAAGTATCACAGTGCAGATGGAACAAGAAAAAGAGAATAATCCCCTTCACAAGTGCAGATGAAAAATGCTCTCATACAAATTGTAGTGATAGTTGTATTCCCCCCACAAAATAGCCTCCTCTAGTTCTCTATGGTTGCATCATCTGACTCACAATTATCACTGCCTCTCTCTCTCTCTCTCTCTATATATATATATATATATATATATATATATATATATATATATATATATATATATATTAGACATTTACGATATATGCATATAACAATCACACTTGTATTTTGCATACCTAGAAGGTTTGCTTATGGCACTCTGGTCTGTCCTACACATCTGCATCAATGTCCAGAATTCTGTGGAAACCCTCTGCTGAGCTATCTAGATGGAACTCCTCTGTTTCAGTTGGTGGTGGTTGTATCTGGGAACTAATATTTCATAAGTCCTCTGAGAACATTAATGTTGTTAATCACCTGTGGCCATATCCTATCTCAGACAAATTGGTCACCTCTATTTCTCCTTAACAGAAAAGCTCTATGGCAAAATAAGGCCTGGATAATGATATCATATTCAGCATTCGTATATGATGGCCTGTGGGGTACAGATTTCTTCCTGGGTGCCATATCCCTGTATGGGATGAAACAGAAAACAGATACAAATAATTACATAACAATTTAAAACTTAGTGCTCCCTGTGACTACAC
This sequence comes from Protopterus annectens, assembly GCF_019279795.1. Taxonomy (NCBI): domain Eukaryota; kingdom Metazoa; phylum Chordata; order Ceratodontiformes; family Protopteridae; genus Protopterus; species Protopterus annectens. Next base: position 1,359,237,704 of record NC_056731.1, read on the forward strand.
ACAAATTAGGACAGCTCCCCAAAAATATTTCTAAATCAAATATCAACAACAATCTATAACAGTTGTATAACACTGATAACACAGGTTTAACTGTGTAATGCATTGCAGTATTAATGATAAATCAAAATGTAGCATTAGAAACATAAGACAGAGTTATTGGAAGTGCCATCTCCACTGCTGCATGTGGCAGTTATATAGAAATCCAAAAAAGTGAACTAATTTTTCTTTCTGCTAACATTTAAAAATGTCAGAACTTCCTGCAAAGTTATAATACACTTACCTGCAATAAATGTGCTAACATCAGTTAAACACTAACTAAAAAATAAAGGTCATGTAGCATTCTGTAGCACACATTTATAATGCAGACATGGCTATGTCAAAAGAAAGGGATAAATGAAAAAACAATTAAGATGAATAAATGCTTTGCAGTGCTCAGTGCAATTCACATTCTAATGTTAAAATAAAAGCATTATGTAAGAAATAGCAACATACATTGACAATAAAACAGTGTAGAAAGTAAATAATTCTCCAGAACATGTATCTTTAGCAGTAAAAATATCTGTGGCTCCAAACAGTCTCCCCAATATGATACAAGGTCATTAGCTGCACGATTACCTTCACATAGTACAGAGTCAGCCCTGTCAGCACTGTGAGCATGCAACTGAGGTGTTAAATGATTAGCATTCCTGACTACCAAAATCTACAAGGAAGAACATTGAGAAGTGTTCCTGCTAATGGCTTGCAGGTGTCTATGACTACTCACTGTGGGAACAATCAGGGTTTCACAGTTTCCCCTTTTTAATGTACATCATTACAGCCGAGTGTGTTTCCAAGCATTTATGTAGTTACATCCTACTGTGCCTCTAGCTGTCAAATATTGCTTGTTTATATTTGCATTAATAATTCCAAAACCATGCTACATACAAGATATCAGAATATTTACCTTGAAGCATGCATGATGGCAAACCCAACTGTACTGATATTTGATCTCTGTCGATGAATATTTGCTAGAACTGTAAGGTGATAACTTCATTTTTAAAGGCTCAAGCCACACACACTTGGACCTAAAGGTATTCAGTCAAAAGAGCTGCACTGGAGTAAATGAGTTAAGGTATGTCAGGGAGAAGAGACTTACAAAAGTCTGAAAGGACTGATTTAGGTGCACAACATTCCTAACATTCAAATGTTGGCTGTAATGACCACAGTTACTGCCCCTTAGTAAGAAATATTGTTCATATCCAATGCGGTATTAAGCATTAATACATATATATGCAATCAAAGATAGAATTGCTCTTAAGAAAGCAGAGATAAGGGAAGGAGGCACCATAAAGAAAGAGAATACAGATGCAGTCTTTGTTTAGTACTGTGTGAGTGCATGGGTATCCTAACTGTTGGCATTATCACAATCATCCATATATATTTGCTGTCAAATGAGAAAGGACAACTTTTATAATGTGTTTCTATTGCACTTTCAGTGTGACTTGATACAATGTCACATTATCAGGACATCTACACAGCTTTTCTCCTTGCTAATATGTGTTCTTGACTGTGGCAACTATGGGAAAATAGTCTTAAACAATTGTTCTTTCTACTCTTCTTTGAGTGTTCAAATCCATACAGGTTCCTGTTGCAAGATAACAATGCTGCTTAAACATCTGAAATGTACATTTAAAGTATTTAATCACCATTTTTTTAATATAGTTTGTAAGCCATTTGGCATTGTGCTCCATTGACTGTCAGTAGTCAATAGCTATGAATGGCATTTCACTGTCCAAGGTAAAAACTGACAAATTTTATTTGGACTGCCATCAATAGTGCAATGAAGACTGGCATTGTACTTTCCTCAGCATTTTGAACATGACTGAGTGAAGAAATTCAAGTTGTCAACTCTTAGCTCTGTGACATAATGTGAAATGGTATTCAGCTTAAAGAAACAGTACAGCTGATGCAGGATTCGAAACTTGTTTACAGAGGGAGGTCATAATAAATCTTGACACTCATTTGATGTATGAATGTGCTGATTGAGGAAAGTCAAGTAAGGTCAGTATTGACTAAAAGTGACAGATAAGTCATTTGAAATTATGTCAATATTAATTGTGTGTGCTATGTAAACATTAAAAGCATTTCTGCTGTTCACTGTTTACTTCTTGATTCCCATTGTGTTAGCTAAAGTAATGATATTGTGACACATACATGATAGTAGTAATGTGGTAAGGAGATGTGAGAAGGCTGAATGAATCAGTGTAATGCAGTATTTCACAGTGATTTATTGTGTATGCCTTCAAGTTGTTATTCTCAAAATTTTGTTTCAAACCTTCTGATGAATATTGCTTTCAACATTTGCACTCCAATCAGCAGCATGAAATTAATTTGTACAGCTTAAGGAAAAAAGTGAACCATTAAGATTAAGCTGCCTTACATAGCGCAAACCCACCCGGCAGCATTATGAATCCATCAGCACTCTGGATACTACTCATTAAAGAAAATACACCTGTCAAATAACTTTCTTTGTGGTACAAGGGACAAGTGCAGTGAACTTATAGAAAAAGGACAGCTGATGCATTACTTGAATCCACTTAACTGATAATTTTACAGAGGTTGGACTGACTACATATTTGTGATATCATTCTGTTGTTTAAAAATCAACTTTTGTCACTGTTGGTAACACCATGCAAGCTTTATAATGTTTGCAACTGAGATTGTGTCACTATGGTTTATTGTCATTTATATAAATGTAACATGGCTTATATCATACATGATAATTTAATAAGGGCATTTCTTGTTTAAAAAAAAACATGCAAACTTTTGTCTGTACACATTCATGTTATTTGTCATTAAATGACAATGTGTTCCAGAAAGTACACTTCTGATGTTACAATGACAAGTGAGAAGGATGAATGTGTCACTTGAATGCACTTCTTGCTCTGGCCATTCTATATATACCTATTGATTGTGTTTATTTTACTATCAGCTTTTTTCTCTATCATATATTTTTCTAATGCCTTTTCAATTTTCTCTCCATTCATATTGTGCAAAAATGGTTCACTATGTAAGGATAAAAGTGAAAATTTTAGTTTAGGATGCCTTATGTAGAGCACATATGCTTAGCATCACTATGCATCCCTCCCCAACATAGATAATACTGATTGCAGAGAATGCATCAGACAGATGTATAGCACTGTGGTCCAAGGTGTAACCTGAGGTGAATTGAGAGAAAAAAGGCACATGAAGCATTGTTTGAAACCTGTTTAGAGATCACATTGCAATTATTTACAGCATGTATTCTTTTTGTCATTTTAACTTATATTTGCTCTTCACTTAGCAGTGCGCAAACACAGTTCCCTACCTATGGAAAAAAGTAAAAAAAAGTAGTTTAGGTTACCTTATGTAGTGCAAACAGGCATGGCAATGTGTGTGCTTTCCTCAGCACTCTGGTCAGTACTGATTAGAGAAAATCAATCATTCAGGTACCTGTTATATACCTGTCTGTGTAGCACAAACTGCAAGTGCATTGAGCTTACGTAAAGAACACAGCTAAACTAAGGGTTTGAATCTGCTTATGGATACATGCACAAAAGGTGTAAGAATCCTGTTTGTTACAAGATTTTAATTAGGACTGTAAAACTAAAGAAAATAATAATGTTAAACATATTTATTGCAAGCAGTGTATCGGAAATGCTTGCATAACTAAAGTTTTCTATTAAGCATATATTATTAATGTTCCACATATAATCTCATGCTAATGTGTCCAAAACCTTAAACTTGACAGTGATGATCTTTAATATAAAATTCACTAGCATATGTATGATGGGCACAAAACTATTGTTGTAATCATCATGACTCATCACATATCCCAACTATGTTTTTAGGATAGTTATGTATTGTGAAGTATGTATGTAACATACCCTAATGCGTATTAGCTGATTCAACTGCATCCATCTGAAGTTTATTTACAAACTGAAATAACGACTTTTACATAGAAATCCATTTCCAGGAATAATTAAAATCCCACATATACAGGCCTCTCTGAAATGTATCTCCATTCATTCATAGATTAGTATAATTCTAATGGCCATGCTTGAAAGACAGCTTATCTGTGGCAATGGCAATTAATAAACTAAGTTTTAATTTTTGCATGCTTTATTGCATGGGTTAGATTCTCAGCTGGTGCAACAATATTTTAACATCATGTGAGTCCCAACATCACAGCATGTCACAATTCATCCTCTTTCTCCATCCAAACTGCAAGGTTTAAAAGCCATATCATAAAACATTCCATTGTTGAACATTAGAACCCATGTCAGTAGGTTGAGCATCACACATGGCAAAGCTCAATGCCATATTTCACAGCTTTACCAAAGTGTCTGCCAAGGAGTCCATCTGATTTCAATTGCTAAAATGCATTTGGCAAGGCTATGCATCTTTGCACACATCCAATGACCTGTGAGATCTGAACTGGGCGCCATTCAGATATATTTTGTTAGCTTCACTTTTGCAGACATGGCTGGTGAGGGAGAGAATTGTACTAAATTTAGAACACAAAGGTGGGGTGTTGAGGAATATTTGTGGCACTCCTCATGAAGCACTACAGCCATAGGATGCTGCAGAGGAATTATACTGAGTCTCAGTACAAGGCTGAGGCTAAGAATAACTTGCCAGGGCTGATTCCAATGAAAATGGTATTCCACACAGTGGAGAACAATGTTGTCACCACTACAGTGACCTTAAGAAGTGCAAGCAGAACCTCCTAAACTGATAGGATGCCGAATTCAAGACTGCAAACACCCCTAATTGTAGAAGTATGTTCACCCATAGCCTGTCTGTGATATGGCATTCATGATTTAATCAGACAATGCAGGTATTCATTATGTTTTCACATATATTTCATATATATTTCTTTTCTTTTTATACTGTACAGCTGGAAAGAAAATAGCTGCAAACCTTGAGGCACCCCATGAGAGATTAACTTGCCTCAGAGAGGCATGTAGTAAGTATGACTCAGATCCAGTTTAAGCCAGAAATTTACTTTCATTCCCTCAAGCACAATCATCTTGAGCAGGCATACCTCAACCTTCATCTCAAGCATATATGCCTTCCATAATAACGTTTGCTGCTTGCACTAGGCAATGAGAACAGCAGCTTAATTGTTTTTGGGTTCAGTACTCAGAAGCAGCAATTACATTGTATTACTGGATAAGTATTTATAAAATAATAACAGCAATAATATGTCAGGAAGAATCAAACTAGGGTAATTGCAATTATTACATTAGAATTCATAGTTTCTATCTGTCACAGGGAAATAAAGGTTATTCATTGATATAGCATAGCACTGAGATTTGTTTATTTTTGACATATAAATACCTTTCTAACATATATGGATATGACAAAGGTGTAAAATAGTAAATTATCATAATTGCTTTTGCATTGCCAAATAAAGTTTATTGAAATAATACAGTACTGTGATAGGGCATGCATCTAATTATCTCTTTTTTTGTCTCCCCAACACTTTCTTTCTCTTTTTTTAAATTTTGGGGGAGTATAATGTGTTAATAATCTGCTGTTTGCATACCTTGCTGTGAAAAATAAATGATCAACAGCACAGAGAGGTAGACAACCACTGTGACTTGGCCTGCCATAGCTCCACAGATGGCAGCACAAGCACCCAGCACTTCAGGGTTCGCAACCTGTCAGTGTTGCCTCCACAACCCCTCTCCTACCTGCTCCATCTATATAAGGTCGCTTTGCCGCTGCTGCTGGTGCAATGCTTCCATCCCAGAGCAGTAGTATTGGAGGTGGAGATTTTGTCACCTGGCAGGAGCTGACATGGATGGTGGAGGATATAATGGAGATGGTCCTTGTTGCACATGTCATCTGGATTGAAAAGATCCTGTGTCAGGTTGCAAAGACAATGCTACATCTAGAACTAACCCCGGGAGTTGCTGCAGAAGACAATGATGGCAGTTCTGAGAGTGAAAACTAGATTCTCACTTTTCTCAAGCAGGTTGTGGGTGCACTTCTGATGCCCCTGCTATCCCCATTCCTGGTGTCCCCCAACCTTTTATCTCCATCACTATGTATGTCTGTGAATGCTTCCCAACATACCGTACCTGTCTGACCCTGTAATTCCTAAGCACCTTCTACAGCATTCCCTTACAAAAAAATGTGGCCCATGCATAGCTCTCCATTTCACCTATGTGTCATCTTGACACACTTGATTTGTTCCAATTGGCCATACAGCATTATTCTGTTTTTGTCACCCATCCCTGGTGTGGTGACTCCAAATTCATGAAAGTGTGTGCACAATTCTACATTTATGTTGTGAAGAAATGGATAGCTATGATGCTTTACCATGACCCTCCTGAAAATTCCTGCATTTCTTCCCCTGTGTCCTATCCTCTGCTTGAAAGCCCCATATTCACTACTATCCTATTCATCCCTTTTTCACATGGATTATGTCAAAAATAGATTAATACACAACACACATTACTAGAAATGGCCCATGGAAAAGCCTTCACTTTATGTTCTTGGCATTTGTGTGGAGGTTGGCATAACAATACTGAGTGATAGTGAACACAGTTTAACTTTTTATTTCGATTTAATCTGCAGTGGTCTGGCTACTTTTGTGCAAATGTGCTTGAATACACTGAACTATAGTAATACAGAGTAAAGCTAGACTAAAGGCAATACTGTAATATAGTTAATGGAACATTTCATAGGATGATGAATACATAAGCCAGGGAACCTTGTTGGCTAGGCTTACTTAGGCCCTTGGGCTGATAGCCTAGTACCTACCTATGAACCTATAATAAAGTAGGAGTTCCTATATGGTGCATTGAGATAATTAGCCTGTTTGTAGCCTGATGCTTTTGCATAGTGCCATGGATTCAATTACAGCTGTAAATCAATTTATTAATTCATGATATTTCATATTCCTAACATATATTTAACTGCAAATTTCTGTACTTCTCTCTATAAGCAACTTTTTGTTAACATACCATTTGAATAGTAGAGCAAGACATCATTTGCAAAAATGCTGCAGCCCCAACAGGGATAATTATTATTACTTCAACCTTATCCTGCTTATGTTCATAGGTTCATAGGTTCATATTAGGCTATCTGCCGTAGGGCATTTATAAGCCTAGCCAGAGTGTGTTTGGCTTTCGCCACCCATTTTAAATTAATTTTGCTATGCCCTTTTTCGAGGTTAGTATACTGTGCCTCTGTCTAACAGTGACACAGAAGTGATACCCAGGGTAAACCTACGATCTCCCATCCACTCATTAAGATTCCTCTTGAAGAGAGTCAATGAGGGACTCTGCCTAACCTGGACTGGGATTTTATTCCAGAGTGAAGGGAGCCTCTGAGTTATGAATCTGTCCCTCCAACATGTCCTATTTATTTCAGTGCTGAGGTTCAAGTCTCGAGCGTAGCTCGATGGGATTTGGATTTTCTGAGGTGCAGCTTGTCCATTAATTCCGGGTTGGACATGGCTTTATACATCAGGCACAGATCACCTCCGAGCAGGCGGTATGCCACTGAGTAGAGCTGGAGTTTCTTTAACCGGGCAGCGTATGGCATCTGTTTGAGCCCTATGATCCTCTTGGTGAGGTACTTTTGGGGTCTTTCCAGTTGCTGCAGGTGTCTGGTAAGGTACATCCCAAAAGGGGCATTGTACTCAATTATGGGCCTGATGCGGGATGAGTAAAGAGGCACGATGACCTTCCCCGATCTAGATGTGAATCCCTTCATGATTAGGTGGGCTATATAAAATGTTTTTCTAACCACTTTGGCCATGTGGTTGTCAAATGAGAGATTGCTATCAACTTGGGTCCCCAGGTCCCTAATTACTTCTTCTGTACTTAATGGATTACCACCTATGTGGTAATTTGTGGGCACTTTGTTTTTGTCAAAGGGGATGACTATACACTTTTTGGTGTTTAGCTTGAGGCCATGGCTCTGGCACCAGTTGTCTTTTTCTATGAGGCCCTTTTGGAGGATGCTTGTGTTGGCTGGAGAGTCGATTATGGCGCCCAGTTTGCAGTCATCTGCGAACTTAGTCAGCCACAGTCCTTCCGTGTTGGCCTGTACCTCCGAGAAATATATACCGAACAAGAGAGGTCCCAGGACTGAGCCTTGGGGATGCCACTTGTAACTGGTTTGGAGTCTGACATGGCTCCAGCAATTCTAACCATGTGGGTTCTGTCCTTGAGCCAGTTTGCAACCCATCTAGTGACATAGGGGTTTATATTTAAGCTGGTGAGCTTATCTATAATGCCCGAGTGGGGTATTGTATCAAAGGCTTTTGAGGTCCAGGTAGGCTGTGTGGACCACCTTCCCCTCATCAATGGCCTTGGTGACTGTTTCAAAGAAATCAACCAGGTTTAAGAGGCAGGATCTGCCCTTAACAAAGCCGAACTGGGTAGCATCCAGTGTCTGTAGGTCCCCAATATCTTTATTTATGAGGTCCATGATGATCCTTTCCATAGCTTTGCAGACCAAGCTAGTCAGGCTTATGGGGCAATAGTTTCCACGATCCATTGAGGCACCACCTTTGTGGAGAGGGATCACTGTTGCTGTACGCCACTCTTTGGGTACATACCCTGTAGTAAGGCTGAGATTGAACAGTAGTTTTATGTTTGGGTTTAGCCCTTCTTGGAGTTCATGTAGGACACAGCCTGGGACACCGTCTGGTCCCATTGATGCTATGTTTTTTGCTTTGGAGAGGGCAGCTCTTACCTGAGCATCTGAGATGTCAGGAGGGCAGCACTCTGCTGGGATAAATATTTGCCCTTTTGGTGGGGGGGGGGGGAGAAGTTTGTGCTGAACCTGTTAGCTAGGATGTTGGCAATGTCTGTGGGTTTGGTGTATGTTTTGTCATTTTGGACTAATTCTGAGCATATCTGGGAATTCACACCCAGGTTCCTAACATAACTAAAGAAAGCCTTGTGATTATCCTTAGTATCCTGTGCACTTTTTCTCTCGGAGCTGGCCTTAGACGATGAGTGCCCGTAGTTTTTTGCTAATACTGATCAGAGATGCCTTCCCTTTTTGGGATTTTGCTCTATCATGTAGTAGCTTCCTCCTTCTATTGTATAGTTTGTTTATGGCTGGGGTCCATGAGACAGGACATCTGCCTTTGGAGGATTGGGTCTTGGTTTTATTTGGGATTGCATGATTCATGCATTCCTGAAGGTGTTCATAGAATGCGTTTATAAAGGATTCTGCGGTCTGGGCCATATTTTTCACAGGCCTGGGGGCTTTGAAGGATTCCACCTCGGTTTTGAGGAGTGTGAAATTTGCTTTAGAGAAGTTTTTCTCTGTGGTTTTCAGGGCAGGGGGTGGAGTTGGGATGTGAATATCCAGTGAGATTAGTTTATGGTCTGATCTTACCAGTGAGGGATACACTTCTGGTCTGGAGCATAGAGTCCCCATGTTGGTGATGATCAGGTCCAGTATGTTTTCCCCTCTTGTGGGAGTGGTAACAAGTTGTTCCATAGCATTTGAGTTTATAAATGCTAGGAACCTTTGGGCTAGGGTGTTGGAGCTAGAGTAATGCTCCCAGTCTATGTTTGGGTAGTTGAAGTCACCCAATATAATGGTGTTTGGAGAGACCTTCATATTTTCCAATGTTCTCAGGAAGGCCGAGTGGGGTTCCTGGGTTTGGGAGGGTGGTCTGTAGCAGGCTATAAACTGAAAGGCAGTTTTACCCACTGCTAGTTGCACATGGATAGTCTCTGATGCTTCGTGCTGTGCCACCAACCTGGAGGTGTGGGTATCTTTGACGAATATTGATACTCCCCCTCCTTTTGTAGTACGGTCCAAGTTTTGGGGACGAAAAGCATGGTATGAGGTATAACCTGGTAGTGCTGGGGTCCTCTCGGGAGCCTTGAACGAGGTTTCTGTTACTGCACAGATATCGATGTTCTCCATGCTAAGGAGAGTTTTGAGTGCGCGCTTCTTGAGGTTTAGACTTCTGGCATTGAGTAGCATTACTCTTAGTTTCTTATCCCTTGTGATACCTATGGAGGTGGGTTTGTCTTTTGAGCCTTGCCTAAAAAGGCACTATGGGGGTAGCAAGAGCCTTTGCCAATATCCAAAAGCCCAGGGGTGACAGGTGCAAGCCGTCCCTAGCAAAGCATCGTGGCTTGTCGAGCATGTCATCCCTGGCTGACAGGCATTGGATCCCATTTGAATGACACCAATACTTAAGCCAATTGTTGAAATTGATCATCTTGTCTTCATATTGTGGCATCATTCTTGGTGAGGGTAAGATGCTACTCAAGGTCAGGGTCATACCGGCCTGGGCTACATGCTCAGAGAGCTCCTCTATGTCTCTTTTCATGTAGTCCAGGGAGGTACATCTCAGGTCATTCACACCAGCATGGACAATGACTGAGTCATATTTGCACTTGCCTTGGAGTGACCTGAGAGCTTGTGTTATGTGGTGGATCCTAGCGCCCGACAGGCAGCTCACCGTGACCTTCTCCTTGTTCAGCCTGCTGAGCGGGACGTCAGTGTGCCTGACGATAGAGTCACCTATTACAAGTGTATCAGGTGTGTTGTTTAGCCTTAAGGGCTGTGACTGTTCGGCACACTGGCTTTGTGAGCTATGTGTTGCACAAGTTTTGTTTTGGGGTAGTGGTTGCTTGGGTGTCTGCTTTGGAGGTCTCTGCTGCTTAGGCAGATTTTTATTTAGAGCTTCCGAGTATGTTTTTGTGTGTTTATGTGTTTGGTTTGCTGTCATGGTAGGTCTATGTGAGATTGGAATTGTAGTGAGTGTGGTTTCCTTCTCCTCCTGACTGGTTTTGCCAGTACTGAGTTGAGAGAGCTTAGCCTCCAGTATGGCTATATGGTTGCATCTCTCACATGTGTTGGAATTTGTTGGGAGGAGGAGAGGGTTGTCTGTGTACATGAGGCAGTTGTAACATTGCCTCAAGATTCCGAGATTCACCAGCTGGACCGCAGAGAAGATTGACAACTGACCTTTGGACATGCTAGAATAGTATTGGGAATTCCTTTATAATTGAAAAAAGGGCCAATGGGGAATGAGGTACTCAAGGGGAGTTTGTGAGGGTGTAGTGCTTTTAATATTTTAGTGCTGACTTATATAATTGCTTTAGTGAGCGAATGCCAGGTAACTTAAATGCAATGTGTTTCAGGTAACTTAAATGCAAAAACGACAAACAGTAACTTTCTTTCAAGTGAAACAAGGAAATAAGTACAGTAAGCAATGCAGATATCACTAGGGATCCACAGAAGCGCTGAAAAGCCACGTTTTAGGTGGAATTAGCGTTTCAGGGGAAATAACAAGCAAACAAACAAGCAGCATACAAATAAAGCTAGATTCAGCAGGCCTGGATCTAGTCTATGCTACAGCAAACAAGGTGTACCAATTTCAGTAAGAAACAGTTCAAATATGCAGGCACTATAAGCCTTTAACCAGAAATTCCCAGCTCAGAAGGGCAGAGTCCGGCCTCTCCTCCCACAAGAGTGCAGACCACAAACCTTCTTAATGTAAAATAACTGGCCTGAAGCCCAAGTGCTTAAACCAGAACTAATACACTTTTAGAATAACAGATGCTGAGCCCTCAATCAGCAGTTCACAACTTAGAAGGATGTAAGCTATCTGTCCTGCCACCACAGTGCAGGCCACAAACCTTCCTAATGTAAAACAACTGGCATGAAGCCCAAGTGCTTAAACCAGAATTAATACACTTTTAGAATAACAGACACTGAGCCCTCAATCAGCAGTTCCCAACTTAGAAGGATGTAAGCTACCTGTTCTGCCACTACAGTGCAGACCACAAACCTTCTTAATGTAAAACAACTGGCGTGAAGCCCAAGTGCTTAAACCAGAATTAATACACTTTTAGAATAACAGACACTGAGCCCTCAATCAGCAGTTCCCAACTTAGAAGGATGTAAGCTACCTGTCCTGTCACCACAGTGCAGGCCACAAACCTTCCTAATGTAAAACAACTGGTCTGAAGCCCAAGTGCTTAATCCAAAAGACTTAGAATGATAGCTACACTTTAATCAAGTTACTACCAAGCAGTAATAAATACAATTGAATACTTTAAAGAATGCCTGGATTAGTGCTCAGGTTATACAAACAAAGCTAGATTCAGCAGGCCTGGATCTAGTCTATGCTACAGCAAACAAGGTGTACCAATTTCAGTAAGAAGCAGTTTAGATATGCAGGCACTATAAGCCTTTAACCAGAAATTCCCAGCTAGAAGGGCAGAGTCTAGCCTCTCCTCCCACAAGAGTGCAGACCACAAACCCTTTTAATGTAAAATAACTGGCCTGAAGCCCAAGTGCTTAAAACAGAATTAATACACTTTTAGAATAACAGACACTGAGCTCAATCAGCAGTTCCCAACTTAGAAGGATGCAGCTACCTGTCCTGCCACCCACAGTGCAGACACAGACCTTCCTAATGTAAAACAACTGTCTGAAGCCCAAGTGCTTAAACTAAAAGGCTTAGAATGAGTTACACCAAGCAGTAATAAATACAATTGAGTACTTTTAAGATGACGCAAAAGCAAAATAAAGTAGGAAGAAACACAAATACAGTAAAAGCAGATTTTTTTTTTGAGCAAATGAGATGGGCCCAGGAGTTACAGGACATAAACAAGTGCAAATGCAGACCTTCAAATCAGAAAGTTGAGAGAGATGGAAGACCGCCCAAACGGCCAATAACTACAAATTCTGGGCCAGAACCACTCCTTATGTGGTAGACAGGTTACCTAGTGCTTACCACTCCCACTGATAAGCTAGAAGGCTTCCCTCCAACACAGAAAGGCTTGGGGGCTCAGAAGCTTACAAATAGTCCTGGATACAGCAAATCTGTATCTGGAACATTAATTACAGGAAAGGTAGGAAACAGGCTTACAATTTTTTTTTATGTAATAATGCTTCTTGCTCTCTCCTACCACTAATTTGTAGTTATAGCAAAATCATTATTGTAGGAGTATGATCGATTAATGATCATTTAAAAAGTAAGAGTAACACACCATACATGTTCCTACATGTCTCACAAAACATATTGTTGCTATTCTGCTCTGCATCTGTCTCTCTTTCTTTTCATCCCTTTTGTTTTAGTAAGTTTTCACTGTGCTTCAGTTGTCTTATTTAAATGTCATGAAATAGTAACTCCTTTGTAGTACGATGAGCTAATGCTCACATGCATATAAATATTTTTTATTAATTTCCAGAGTTCTAATCCAGCCATTTGTGAACTGTTACTGGTTTTGGTAATGGTTTTGGTTCACTATGCCATGTGTACCTGTTGGTTACTTATTGTTATGAGCCACCATTGTCTTTCTTCTGTCATAAGCTACTTTGTCCCTGCCTCCATCTCACCCTGTCGGTGTATCTTCTCCCTTCTCTGTCATTATTCTTCCATCTCTGAATTTGCACAACATGTGGCATTGGGCAATAAATGCAGCTATGGCTAAATGGAAGTAAACAGCTTATGGCAATACCTAGTAATTTTATTGCTTTTAGCTTCATTACTGTGTTGCACTTTGTGCCATTGTGCTAAGCTGTGTTGAGTCAGTGCAATGCACTTTTCAGTAAGCTCAAGAGTTGGATGTGCAGGTTACAGTGGTCAGTAGGGAATACATACATTCATGTTTGCTGAAAGCTGCTGCTGTCAAATGTTAACTATCAGAAGTATGACTTCCTATGTAGTATGCTTAGATAATACACAGTTATAAATATTTTTCTTGGAATGCCCTAATGTTTCAAATCCAGATGGATGATAAAATGTTTCAGAATGTTTTGTTCAATTCTTGTGGTGCTTGTGACTAATATAGTGCTTTTAACTAAAAAGGTAGGATGTTTGAGATCCAGCACGGGAAACATGTGTGTCTGTGTGAGTGTGAGAGTGTGCGTGTAACACTTGCTGTTGCATCCACCTCTCCTGAAAATAATGCATTTAACTGTTAATGTAGCTCTGTTATCCTACATTTTCCTGAAACATCTTGTATGAAACACACCAGTGAGGTTATCCTGATGAAAGAGCACTCTACCCTTAAAGCTCAGGCAACTCCTGTGGTGCTTGCAACTAAAACAGTGATCTCAAGATTATGTAAGTCAATAGGTAGGTGGTTTGAAGCCTAACATGGGAAGTTTGTTTGTGTGTGTGTGTGTGTGTGTGTGTGTGTGTGTGTGTGTGTGTGTGTGTGTGTGTGTGTAACACTTGGCACTGTATCCACTTTTCCTGAGAATAATGCATTTAATTCTTTTCTTAGCTCCCTTATCCTACTTTGTACTGAAACATTCTATATGAAAAACACTGATGAGGTCATCCTGACAAAAATGCTCTCTCTCTTTAAAAGTCCAACTTCTTCTGTGGCACTTGTAACTAATGCAGTGTATTCTAGGTTGTGTAACCAAATAAGCAGGAGGTTTGAGACCCAACAAAGGAATGTGTGTGTGTGTGTGTGTGTGTGTGTGTGTGTGTGTGTGTGTGTGTGTGTGTGTGTGTGTGTGTGTATGAAATGCTTGCTGTTTTATCTGCTTCTCCTGAAGCGAATGCATTTCAATGTGCACACAGCTCTCTTACTCCTCTTTTTTTCTGAAACACACTAATGAGGTCATCCTATCAAAAGTGCACTTTCTCCCCTTAACCATCAGACTTCTCCTGTGACACTTGTAATTAATACATTGCTTTCCAGATTGTGTATCTGGAAAGGCAGGAGGTTTGGTGCTCAATATGGGGATTTTTTTATGTGTGGGTGGAGGTGGTTACAGTTAGTGCCACATTATGCTCAATGAATTTCTACTCTGGATAAATGTTTTAAACAGTTAGATGACTCTACCATCCTCAAATCCCACCTTTCACAACCACAAATTCTTTGCAGTACAAGGGTGCAGCTTGGCATACTGTTTGTATTCTAGTGAGTACAATTTTACATACATTACTGAAAGAAACTTTGGCTTTTTTTAGGCCATACTACGTCCACAACTGACTAAAGTAATGCATCCAATATGAGTGACTATTTAATATTTTTTTTAGATGGAAAGTGATGCAAATATTTGTTAAGGGGGATCCATTTTTCAAATGAGAAGTAGTTTGTGGGGCAGCAATAAGAGCACATGATTACAAAATTATATTCTCTGCCTACTTCCTTGGTACAACACACTGATTAGGTCATTTTTTCTAAAGTGAACAGTTACAATTTAAATGTCAGACTTCTCCTGTGGTGCTTGCATTACTTAAACTAATCTCTAGAATGTGTAAATAGATATGTAGAATGTTTGAATACAGCAGTGCTTAACCTCCATGAGTATGCGTGTGACTGCAAATGAATTCAGGACTGGTTTACACGCATTTGAAGTAACAACCTTTACAGCCCCAAACGGCCGTAGATATAATTTTACCAGATGCATCTCCTTCGCAATACACTGCTGATGTCTTCACTTCATATATGCTGTACGCCTCACTTGTAATCAGCATTCTCCTGTGTTTTTGGCTGCTGATAATGTGCATATGGATGGTATAAGTAAACAGGTAGGTGTTCTGAGTCCATCCTTGTTTAAAGAGTCTGATTACTGTAAAATACTACTGGCCACCTCACAACCTTCTGTATGTACACTTCTACTTATTTATTTACATTTGCACACTGTTACAGTAGTAAATCCTAGCATCCCCAGGGAATATAACTTTTTGGTCACAAAATGATTACATCATGCTACCAAAACTACAGTATCTCACAGTTGGAGTGTGAATTTGCCTGTGGTATGTGACATTGATACTGTGCTTTGTACATTGTATAACTACATATGTAGGCTGTTAGAGACCAGCCGTGAGTGTGCCTTTTACTCTCATCATCGGTATACTACTGTTTTTATATATATATATATATATATATATATATATATATGTGTGTGTGTGTGTGTGTGTGTGTGTGTGTGTGTGTGTGTGTATATGTATATATATATATATATATATATATATATATATATATATATATAATGTATATAACTGTACAGTAGCTTTGTGCACTTCGACTACTTTATAGCATAAAGATCCAGCTAACAAACAGTGGTGATGTTATCAATTTAAAGGTGTATAGTTCCAGTTTTCCTCAACATGTTATATGATGCTCACAATTTAAGCACTAATATTTAGCTTGTGATCTTGAGTAATTAGTTCAAATCCAGCTATTACTGCTCAGACTATGTTGTGTAAGTCTTATTGTATCTGTACATGTTGCTAATAGTGTTGTCAAACTCAGCAACTGGGTACATGTATAGATTTTGATTCCTCTTTAAAAACTATGATAATTTCTCACATAGCAATGCTTTTATTCAGAGTAATGATAATGTGATTAACTTTTCCTTACATATATGTAGGAAGGGTTATCCTCTGGCATGAGGGAATGAGATTTCATTCAGTATGTTGTTGACTTAGTACAACAATTACAGGTACACATATCCCTTGCAGCAATAACATGATGTAATGCCTTTACATACCAACATATCTCACAATTATAGTGACAGTTCTACAATGGTGCATTCATCCTGCACAATTTCACATATTTTCTGTTGCCAAATGCTCATGTGTTTATAATCCACATTCAGTGCTTGTTAACATTGTTGGGCCTTATACTGTAATGCATGAATGACATGTACCACCATTATAATGTCTCCATTTAGACTGGGAGAGGGCTCCACTAACCTTTTTATCTTGAACAGATTGCTTATAACATATACATATGATGTAATAAGAGCATATGTGGAGTGTCGCAGTTCTTTTAAGACTTCCACTGTGATGCCTGTGTTTCACCCAATGTCATTAGTTGATAGTGTCACCTCGCTCGCTGTTCAATTCCTGAAAGGAAAACATTATATGAATGTCCTGACATTACATTAACACCATTGTATCTAGTTATTCTTATTGTTTTTTATGTTGGACAATGACATATCATCACAGGTTATGATTGCATGGCAGTGAAATGGTTATTTTGGGCATGTCATACTGCGACTGCTCCTGTGGCACATGCATTGAGTACTGCCATGTATAGCATACCTGCACAGATAGACTGTGGTTCAATTCTGGGACAGTATATGTAATGCGTGATGGAAACAGTTCTCTTGTCAAAGAAGCATTGATATTGTACTTCTCACTGTTGTGTGAATAGTAACATGTGTAGCTCCTTTCCAACTTTCTGACTAAATCCGATTGTTCATATTATATTTGTAACTTCTTTCTTAATGCACACATTCAATTCATTTATTTGTGACAGCCCTCATTGCTATCTGATGTGGTACATGCAGTCAATACAGAGATCTGGAGACAAAGACTAGTGTAAGGTGTTTGAATCTGGTAAAATCTGTCTAACAGTCGTGGCTTACACACAGATAATAGTTATGGCACACTCAGAAGGTCACCTATTTCAGGCCTTGTTCTACAAGGTAGGACATCCATACCTCCTATGATAGGAAAGTGCTGTAAGCCCTTTGGGTGTGTTCTTCATGTCATGACTAATATGTGCATTTCTGTGGCATCGATGATTGTTATGCATCTCTCTAACATCTGTCCTAGTATGTGTTTGAAAATTACACGATGCAAATATTATGTCATTTATTGCTCACAGGCATTATCTATTCCCAAGATAATTATGCTCTGTATTACATGTATTCATCCATACATTTCTTTATTATTGCAATTGTTTTCATCATATTATACAACTTAATGGCAGATGACAGATTTCATAAATGTTTATTACTGTATGGCATGCTGCCAGGCCATTTGA
The DNA here is from genome assembly GCF_019279795.1 of Protopterus annectens. Taxonomy (NCBI): domain Eukaryota; kingdom Metazoa; phylum Chordata; order Ceratodontiformes; family Protopteridae; genus Protopterus; species Protopterus annectens. The sequence continues at coordinate 1,359,255,472 of NC_056731.1, forward strand.
ATTGTGATTGGTCCTCTCTTACAACACTTATGGGTTAGCTTCATAGATGTTTACTAACCTAATGACTACAAAGGCCTTTTTAAGCCTAGCCATGCATCCCAAATCTCTGACAAGTCCTCATACCCTTGATAAGTGTAAGCAAGGGCTTGGGAGAAGAAAGATTTACAAGCAGGTGCCTGGGAGAAGAACCATTTACAGGCTGCCTGTGTCCATTAGAGACTTGGCTGCCAAATCAGGGATGAATTTCCTATTCCCCATCCAATTGTTCAAGCTACACTTGAATTTGATTAAGGAGAAACACTGCTGCACATGGATGTGGAGCCTTTTCCAGAGAAGAGGTAGTCTCTGGGACACATACCTGTCTTTCCAGTGGGTCCTACATATATCACAGGAAAAGTTTAAGTCTTTAGAATGCATAATTCTGGTGCTGTCTGCTTTGTGGATAAGCAGAAGGTCCATCAAGGTGGGGTCTGGCAAAGCCTTGTATGCCGGGCATAGATCTCACCTCAACAGCATGTAGGAGACAGAATACAGTGATAAGGCCTTGATGTGGTCTGCATAAGACATGTTACTTATGCTCTATATTCTTTTAGAGAGGAACGACTGTAGAATTATTGGATGTGCCTAGTTAGGTACATACCAAAAGGGGCATTGTGCTCAATGATAGGTCTGATGAATGCTGAATACAGTGGAACAATTATTTCCTTGGAGTTAGATGCCATACCTTTGTTTATAAGTTGCACAGCATAAAATGAATTTCTCACTACTGTAGGCAGTTGATGGTCAAAGGTTAGGTTACTGTCTATGTGTGTTCCCAAGTCCTTGACCACTGGGTCAGCTCTTAGGGGTGTGTTGATAATATGATAGTTACCACAGATGGATGCCTTCCTAAAGAATACTATTATGCATTTCTTGGTATTTAATTTTAGTCCATGGCTCTGATACCAGTTATTTGTCTGTGGCAGCCCTTCCTGCAGAACATTTGTGACTTTGGGGAATTGTATGACTGCTCCTAATTTGCAATTGTCTGCAAACTTAGTCAGCCAGAGGCCATTAACACTGGCCCTGATTTCAGAGAAGTAATTGCCAAAAAGTAGCAGTCCTAGGACCCCAGTCCCTGAGGGAGTCCTCTTGTGACTGGGTGACATAAAGATTTATACCTAACCTCCTGAATTTGTAGATAATGTCAAAGTAGGGTATTGTGTCAAATTTCTTGTCCAGGTCAAGGTGGGCAGTGTGAACCATTTTGCCCCCATCTATTGGTTTGGTAACCTTCTTAAAAAAGTCCAGCAGGTTGAGTAGGCATGACCTGTTCTTGATGAAACCAAATTGGGTTGGGTCCAGTGTCTGGAGGTTTCTATGTTATTATTCACCATTTCCATGTTAATTATTTCCATGGTTTTTCATATGAGACTAGTGAGACTTATGGGTCTGTTGTTGCCAGGGTCTGTAGATGGACCACCTTTATACAGATGGATTTCTGTTGCTGTTGTCCATTCATGAGGCATGAAGCCTGTTTGGAGGCTACAGTCAAATAATAATTACAGAATTCCTGATAGGACATGTTTCATGGTATTTAGAATTCATCCTCTAATATTGTCTGGACATATTAATGCAGTGTTCTTGGCCTTAGAGAGAGAACATTAAGAATCTGTTCCCTAGTGATAGTAGGGGTGAGTTATACTTGATGGTGTTTTCTGATGGAAGATTGAGGGGAAGAGTGGGGTAAAACTGGAGCAGAATTTGCTGGCCAGCAGGTTTGTTATATCTTCTGGCTCAATATAGGTGGCTGCATTAACAATAAAATCTTATCATAACATGAATTGAAGGACATCTTATGAGTTCCTTCCTGCAACCCCAATCCCTTGCTCTCTAACTCCTCTATCCTATCCTCCTTATTCTCCTTAACTTCTCCATCCATCCTTTCCTTTATAATAATTAGTCTGACTCAGTCTCTGCCCCCAAAACTTCCTGCAACTTTTCTCAGCTAGTAACTGGTCTATTATCTCTTTACTATTATCTCTCCCTGATAATATAATATTATTTACATGTGTTATCTCTCCATAGTTATACAAATGCATAAAGTTTTCTGGTAGATAGAAATATTAGTATTTACTATTATTATAATATAAATGTGTATTAACCTTAGTTTATATGTGGAAATTTGATATATTAAGAAGTCACTGTACGTGCTACTCTGTATCCATGTGTTACTTCTCTGGTGTAATGTTTTGAAATTTTGTACAATCATTCTGTTGTAAATGTGCAGCTTTTCTCCTAGGGCCTTTGCTGAAAAAGGACCTGTGTCCAGTCAAACTTTCCTGGTAAACAAATGTAAACTAAATAAATAAAATAGATAAATGTAGCACACAATTGTGTATTGAATTTTATGGACATACGTAGCTAAAGAATGCCTTGTGGTTGTCTTTGAATTGGGAAGCCAAATTTACCTCAAATTTGGCTTTGTTAGACTTTATTTGTCCTGTGAGTTGTTTCTTTAGTTTGATGAGAGTGCTTTTATCCTGCTGAGTGCTACACCTCCTAATTTTTGCCATGATTTTATTCCTTCTGTTATACAGCCTATTGAGGTTGTGATTCCACCAGAGTGGCTTGTTTTTTGAGTTAGTTCTGTACTTCTTCCTGGTGGGTACACTTATCTCTGTGCAGCTGTTAACATGTTTGTACAATGTTTCTTTGAAGAGTTCTGCTAGGCAACAGTGTTCTCAGGATTTAATGGGAGCTGGAAATTTTGCCAGGTTATCTCTTAATAGTAGAAAGTTAGCCTTAGAGTAATTCCTGAATATTGCAGGGTTAACTGGGGTGCAAGGTTTTATTTTTACTTCAAAGAAGACCATTTTTTTCATCTGACCTTCCCAGAGAGGACATTAAACTAGGGGGTGTGCAACACTCTCCTGTAGTAGTGAGGACTAGATCCAGTATGTTTGAACCCTTGGTCAGTGTGTGTTGACTATCTGGTTGAGGCAGTTTGTGTTTACAAAATCCAGGAATCTCTCTCCCTGTACTTTTGGTGTCCTATATGATTCCCAATTAATTTCTTATATGTTGCTGCTATTCAATTGATGTTATGTTACCATTTCATGTAAGCATGCAAGTATAACAGTGTCTGAGATATTTGCATATCAGCAATGAAAAACTTAAAATCATGGTGTGTCATCCGATTTGGGTTGTCATTTGTCACTTATGTATGTTGTGTGCTATGAGAGTACCATTTTGCATTTGCATGACTATACAACATTTGCTTGTCTAGTATATGCTTATAGTGGGTGTCGCTGATATTTGTTTACAAAAACATGCACATTTCCGATGTACCTGGCATTACAGCTGTAAGGTCTGTTTGTTCTTGTGTATACATGCTGAGGTGGAAAATATAGGACTGGTGTTGGCTTACATACATAAATTCCATGTATATATACATCTCATATGCAATACCTGTAGTCTTTGCATTCATCCTGTAATGCATCTTCTATCCTTGCTAACTGTTATCTCAGTTCACTATTTCATTTATATATATATATAGGTCCCTTTGTTACACTACACCTTAATATCCCTATCACATCCTTTGATAGCATGTCCATTTTTATTATGTGCATAACTCCAGTATTTTCATTGACATTAATTATCATTACAGCAATATTGCAGGATTTCTATTAGAAATGCTTCTTTTGATACTTCAGCATATTTGCCTGCAGGATAATAATACACTTTATACATCTCCCCTTCCATATTAATTAATTATGTAGTGTAAAACATTTATTATGTGTGTACAGTTCCTCCATTTCGCTCCCCTTCCATCAGTATTCTTTCAATGTACATGCCCTTAATATTTCTTGGCTATACCATGTGCTCGTATCTCACCTTTGCCTATATGCAAGCCATTATTTTTCCATTCTGTGCCTGTGCTTGTAAGCACCTTTCTATGGCCACAAATACTATTGTTTATCACAAAATTGTACTTGCAAATGTGTAAGCATGTTGAGCAGCATGCGTATTTGTTTAGCATTGCTGATCATCATGCTAACATGCTTAAATCATGAAGGTAGGCTTAGCGTAGCACTTACACGATTGTTAATGAATCCCAAGGCTATGAAAGAATACCTTTAGATCATCAAGCTTTAAACAACATAATTTATATTAGTTGCTCATAACTTTAGCCTTCTTACCTTTTTTGCCAAATATTCCATATCTTAGCATATTATGATCACTGAATAAAGAACAATTTCTATATTCCTTTTGAATGCATAAAATAAACAATTCATCTAAGTCAATATACCACTGGCATTTTACTTTTAAATGCTATGTAAAAGGTGAACACCCATCCTTAAATGTAGTTTTAAGCTATTCATGCAATCACTGAGTTTCACATCACACCCTGCTTTTTTGTTTGATAGTTTACCAACTGAATTTTTTATTGAATTATTTGCTGAAACATGCACCTTGCTATGGAATGTTCCTTTTATGAATTCAACAAACCAATCAATCCTAGTAAAACATTAGTGTGTGCTTTGTGTTCGTTGTCAATGAACTCAAGTTCAATGAAGTGTGCTTCTGACCTGTTTTGCATGAGGGACATGCTTCCCCATGCACGTGCCCCTTACTCTGTCTAGGATTACTGATACTAAAAGTGAGAAGCAACACAAGACACCAGGATCCCCTCAGGTTCGGTACTTGATAATGCAGAACAATATGGATTTAGCAGAACAGATTTGTAGAGTCACTGATTGCCATCTCAAACATATAGTCCTTAAGTTATTTATTAGCAACATGTTCCTAAAATAATCAGGTATCATCTGGAACAAACTATGCAGTGGGAAATCATTAGCAGCTTGAGAAGAAATGCTTATGTTTTATTATGAGCCATAAAATAAAATTGTAATTTAATTTTTTCCCCTGATAATGTGTAGAGACAGTTGATAAAACAGAACTCCAGGGAATGATTGAGCAACATGGCAGGCAACATAACTGGCAGTCATTACACTTTGAGCCAGGCTATTTTTACAATATTTTTGTTTTGAATTCTAGTATGCATACTGATCTTTTCTTGAAGGCGCATGCACATTTTGACATTTTCAGAAGTGAACTATATCAGTACTGTGTGAGAATAATGTTTATCCCTTTTATGGCAAAGCCACTGTGCTCACCTTAAGGTTCTTATTTCCCTGCTTTACTCTGTCAGTGAGAAAACTAGATAAAGCTTTTATATCCTGACCTATTAAGTGCTGACATTATAAAGGACATGTCAGAGACAAGCAGTTTTCATTTTAACAGTACATATTTCCAGAGTTTTTTAACTTAGTTGAACACCATTCCTGATTTAACACAACCTCTTACTTATTTGCCTTCTAACTGCGTGACTTCAAAACATTTGCAGTAATACTTTTCACAGACCAAGGAATGCTAGGAATAATGGTTTTAGATATAATGATGCCAGTTATGTGAGCACACTTCCTTATGAAATATCCATATTGCGCTTCCATCACATGGTGGTCATACATTCAGTGCAATACTGCCAGACCTTGCTATGATATTGCCATGATATTCTGTCTTCATATAGACATGAGATGCAACATCTATTGAATTTCTGCACACTGCTTATGCAACTTTTTGCAAATACTTCCAACTGTGGAACGAGTTTTACTGACTTCTGCTTACATCTTATAATTTAGACCCAACATAAGTCCTCCAAGGAAAATATGTTTACAATTAATTAACTTGCTTCTTAAAATATAAGTGAAAGTGTGATAACAGTACATACTCTTCCTTGATCCAGATTTACACATTTACTGAATAGCAACAGCTAACAGAAACCAAGTACCTTCTCCAGCAAAGTGACGCAATGCATGTCCATTTCTCCCTAACAGTATTTCTTGATCATTTAGAAAGATCTGTTCTCAATGAAAATATTGATACTTTAATAATACAAAAAAAAAATGTACGTTTGTGTCAGATTATTTCTAATCCCTAAAATTTGTGGCAAAACTTCAATGCCTCCAAATAAGCTAGCAAGTATGACTGGTGCACGGCATATCCAAACTGTTGAATAAACAAAAAAAGAAAACATCAGCACTCAGAGGCGAATAAGGTTTTATTCCTTTCCCTTCAGACCGGTTTCGGTAACAAACCTTCTTCAGTGATAAAACATACATAATGCAGGTACAGTTTTTATACATAATGTATATCCCCAATTATGACATCACTTCCCCCATTAATCCTTTTAAGCCTCCAAACACATACAAATATATAAAGATCTAGCTTATTGGAGTATAAAGCTAAAACTAAAAAGGATGGATCAAGAACCATGATGTTGGTTACTACATTTGGCAGTAATATACATTTATTGCAGGATATAGTCAACAAACATTGGAATATTCTTAGTGCTGGCTTTTTCTTTTTTTGTTTATTCAACAGTTTGGATATGCTGTGCACCAGTCATACTTGCTAGCTTATTTGGAGGTGTGTCTTTGACTTTCAGCCGGCTGTTGACATTCGAGGCTGGGCCTTTGATCATCCATGTCAGGACTAAGATGGTTCTTCCCCTGAAGTATTTTGAGATTTACTGAAAAAACATATAAGGTATCATTTGGAATTGGGTCTTCAGATGTATTCAGATATTTTGCCAGAACGAGTGGATTGTCTTGTTATATATGGGAGTTTGGTGCAGTATCAACGTTTGTGAACATAAATTTCCTTTTTTTGTTCGTTGGGTTGTGAAGAATATAAGGTGGTTTATTTGTTTATTTGGCGGCCTATTTGGATGGTGCTCTCGTATTTTGGTGGATTTTTACAATTTTACTTCAATACAAGGTTTCCAATTGATGTTTTTTGGAAATTCTAAGTATGTTTTTTCTTAGAGATAGATAGAAATATAGCAAGATTAGTTAGATGTTTTCTGTATTTATGTAAGACTGCCCTACAATGTTGTTTTACAGTATTTTCTGTGATTGTGAAATCTACTGTCACTGTGCTGAGTTATTGAATATTGTCTTTTTCTTTTATTATTTATTATTAAATATATTTAAACCCTTTAATTGTGGCTGGTTTGTATAGAGATATATAAGCACATGTATTTGGCAATACTGTACAAGCCATTCCTAAATAGCCTTCAAGTCTTTGTCACATTTACCATTTGGATAATAGTAACATTACACAGTAAGATTGGGCACCCTTTGGTAAGGGCCTTATAGTAGCTGATAAAGGTGGTTGGTGGCAGGTTGTACTACTGTATAGATTGGGCAGAAGGAGGCATAGCTAGTGAACCTGTGCCAGCCTTTCCCAGGAGGTCTGTGTGTTTGTATATAAATCAATTCTCAAAATGTGTGTGTGCCAGCTACTTGGGCAGGAGCAAGAAGAACTGGATGGACAGAGAGGGTGGTGGAGGTTTTGGCTTGATCACTCGGCTGAGATCTGATCCCTATAGCTGTGCCAGTGGGGAGTCTTAGTGGGGATCAGGGGAGAGAGGGAAAAAACAGCCCCAGACTGACTGTGATCTCGGTGTGCTCTTAAGGGAAATTGTACTTTACTGTGTATGCGTACTTGTTATCCTCCCAATATGTACATCCCTCGCTAGTGTTACAGGTGAGGATTGAGGCTCCTTGATTACTGGGCCAGTGCACGGTTATCAGATATTAATTGGTGGGAGTGGTGGGATATCCACATCAAATATTAATTGGTTGATAGTGGTGAGTTAGCCACATCACATATTAATTGGCTTGTAGTGGTGTGGATATTGAATTCCTGTGACTTGTGTACAGTGATTACTAAAGGTGTTTTGTACTCTAAATCAACCATGCAGTGAACATTCAGAGTTCATATCACAATTGTTTTACTTTTTTGTTAGCTTAGTTAGTCAGGGAGAGCAGGCAAGCATGTCAGCAGAGGAGTATGACAAGCTGACAAGGAGCCAGTTGGCTGAGATGTACCAGGCTAAAGAACTGGTGCATGGAAATCTGACTAAAGCAGGCATGATTGCAGCTTTAGTCCAAGCTGCATCAGAAAATAGCAACCAGGAGGATGATCAGACTGGCCGTGCAGATGTACAACTCTCAGAGAATGGAAAGCTCAACCTTTTCACACAGGACTTAAAAATCCATCTGGAGTTAAAGAGACTTGAGTTGGAGGCCAAGCATTTGGAAATGGAAGCAGTAGAGAGACTGAGACATCTGGAAGCTGAGGAGAATGAGAAGCAGAGACAACATGAAAAGGAAATGCTGACTCTTTGCAAACTCATGGAGGTAATGGGGAAGGGAGTAACTGAACCCCATAAGCAACAAAGGTCAGCAAATTCCTTCTGCAATTTACGGAGGGGGATAATTTTGATAATTTCATTCATATGTTTGAGAGGGTATGTAAACTGTATGATGTTGACCATGGGCTCTGGGTATGGTTCTTGACCCCCTTACTCCATGGTAAAGCTGTAAATGTTCTTTCCAAACTATCTGATGTTGACTGTTTAAATTATAATGTTGTAAAAAAACTGTTTGCTAGAATGTTTTAAGCTAACACCTGAAGCTTATAGGAAAACGTTTTGTGAGCATAGACGCAAGGCAGATGAAAATGTGTGTAAATATGTTGTTGAACTGAGCACTTATTTTCATAGATGGATGTCAGGTCACCACTTTTGAAGGGCTGTCAGACCTTTTGGTGAGGGAACAAGCCCTTAGCATTTTGCCTGATGACGTGAGAATCTAGTTAGCTGATAGACAATGCCTTACTGTAGATTGGTTGGGAAAGGAGGGAGACCTACACCTAGCAAGAAGGGCATCACTGCACAGGAAAGGGGCACCCAATGCTGCTCATGGGTCAAAGGGAACCATGGTGGGCAGCCCAGACTGCCCCAAGAAAATCTGCCAGTAGCAGGGAAAGCCACTAGTCCAGGTACACATCCAGGACATTTTATTTATTTGTATTTATTTATTTATGACATTTGTTATCCGGGTTGGTCCAGCTGGGTTTATGGCCCATTTTCAGTGGAGACCCAAGGAGAAAAGCTCCATTAAACTCACAGTTTACAGAAAAAGATCTTTACATGACAAGAAAAGATAAATCTAATCTAATTAATAAAAATACAACTGGAACATTTAACATGGTGATGCAAAAATCAAACAGTGTAAAGGTAAATAATTTACAGAAGTAACAATGTATATACATATTTACAAGAAAAGTTTAATTGTCAGGAAAAAGGTATCAGAGAATAGAATGTGGTAGAGGCATACAAGCTGTATGTGGGGTAGATTAAGGAGGGGTGGTGAAAGTTTAGGTTGGGGCTTGGCAGGGACAGATTTTAGTGTTAAGCAGGTGAATTTTAAGTTTTGCTTTAAAGTGGGATGGATGAATGATGGAATATATGTCTCTGGGAAGATTGTTCCAAGCTTGAGTAATGGAATATTTATAGAGGAGCTAACCTATTGTTTTTCTGCTTTGGTAAGCATGTAGTAGCAGTCAATTAGGGGAGTGGAGAGTACGAGAAGGAGAATAGCTAGATATGAGGGAAGTGAGAGCAGGGCAGGATGAAGGTTTGTAAAGAATGGTGTGTAGCATTTGAAGTTGAGATAATAGCAGAACATGAGGGAACTCAAGCCAATGTAGATAATTTAAGGATAGGCAGTGATGTGCATTATATGGAGCATTAGTGAAAAATCTAGCTATCTTACGGTACGTTTGCTTGAGTTTATTAAAGATTATAGTTTGAAAGTTGGTAAAAGGGGCTGCATAAGTGAGGAAGGGTAGGAGAAAGGCTTGGGCAAAGGAGAGTCTTGCGTTTGGTGTTAGGAATTTTTTGTTATGGTAAAGTAAACCCAGTTTCTGGTGTGCCTTTTTTTTACTTTGAAGCATATGCATATTGAATTTGAGTTCATCGTCGATGATTACACCTAAGAGTTTAGTGTGAGCTTCAGGTTTGATAATAGTGTTATTTGAGGAAGTGATGGTAAAGGTGGATTTGTGGAGAGTGAGTGAGCAGGGAAGAAATAGTAAGAGTTTGGTCTTTTTTGGGTTAAAGATAAGAAGGTTACTGGTTAGCCATTGTTCAGTAGATAGGAAGACCTGTTGAGTATGAGTGTGGAGTTCAGAGATGTTGTCAGTGATGGAGATGAGAGTAGAATCTTTGGCTTATTGGATGAGGGAGGATTGTTGGCAGGATGTGTGGAGGTCACTGGTAAAGACATTGAACAGGAGGGGACCTAAGATGGAGCCTTGGGGTACACCTGTTGGGACAGGTATGAAAGGAGAAGAGGAAGAGAGCCATTTAACAGACTGCTGTCTACAGGATAAGTAGCTGGAGAACCATGCAAGGGAGGAGGATAGATTGAGATTACCAAGTTTAGATAGCAGAAGGGGATGAGCGACTGTATCAAAGGCCTTGGAAAGGTCAAGGAAGAGACAGGAGATGAGTTTATTATTTTCTAGGGCCTCTGCAATGGTATGGGTGAAGGATAAGAGGGCAGTTGTTGTGCTATGGTTGGGATGAAAACCATGCTGAGTAGGAGTGAGAAGATTGCGTGTGAGGAGGTGGTTTAAAAGTTGTGAGTGGATGCATTTTTTGAGAATGTTGGAAAGGGGTGATAGGATAGCTATGGGGCGATAGATGGGTCAGTAGAGTTGCCACCTTTATATAGTGGGATGGTGAAGAAGGATTTCCAAAGGGTTGGGACAGCGGATTCCTGTATAGATCAATTGATTAGTATGGACACTGGATAAGCTATGGTGTCTGCAGCTAGTTTGAAGAAGGTAGGAGGTAGACTATTAGTGAATGGAGAGCAGGGCTTGAGCTTATAAAGAAGAGATCAGCTGTAGGATGTAGAAACAGAGTGTAAGGAGGAAGGAAGAATATTAGTTAGGTTGGGAGGGATAGACAGAGGAGTAGTGTTACCGTTTGATGGTATGAGTGTCTGGATGGTATCTATGAAGTGTTTGTTAATTAGAGTAACTGTTTCTAGAGGGGATGTGTTGGGGTAGGGGCAAGGGTTTGAGAGACAACCTGGAGAAAGAATTTTGTTAATAGTGGACCAGAACTTTTGAGAGTTGGATTTGCTGATTAGTTGGGCAGAGTTATAGAAGGACTTTTTATCTGCATTGGTTTGTTTCTTAGTAAGATTTCTGAGATGTGTATAGCTGTGGAGAAAGGGTAGTTCTTTGGTTTTGATCCAGGTTTTCCTGGCTTTGTCTCTTTTGAGCATAAAGGACTAAGTTTGTTTAGAAATCCAGGGAGCAAAACTGGATTTAATTCTAATTTTTCTGGCAGGAGCAAGGGAGTTTAGAGTGTTCAGGAAGATGCTATTAAATCTGTTTACTACTGCGTCATTAAGTGGGAATAGTTTAAGGAATCACCAGTCAGTGGAAGACAGTATAGAGTTAAATTGTCTTAGATTAAAGTTAGTAAGTTTATGGCAGTGTTGATAGAGGTGAGGTTTGGGAGGCTGGGTGGGGTATATCAGCATGGAGGTGGGGAGGTCTGGTAGAGTAGTGGGGTTGTAGTAGAGGTGAAGGAAGTTAGTGAGTATCCAGTCTATTATGGAGCTAGAGGATGAATTTTTGTGGAGCCAGGTGGGGGAAGTTATTAGTTGATGGAAACCATGTAGATTGATACTGGTTTGTGGAGCGCTAGTTTTACATTTGGCCCAGTCTAAGTTGATGTCTTCTAGTATAAGGGTTTCATAGGGTATGGGTAGGGTAGGATCTAGGGATAAATGTTTTAAATGCAGCCAGTGGGGCCACATAGCATATAGATGCCCACAGAGGCAAGGTGGGAAATAAAAGGTGGGAGAACCAGTAAGTGGGAATGACAAAATGCCAACAGTAGGTTGTCTCTAGACAACAAGGGTACCAAACTACCACAAGAGGTTATATCCTATCATAGTGAATGGGAAAGAGACCATTGCTAAGAGACACAGCCTCTGACCTAACCATTATGAAGCCTGCAATGGTTACAGAGGAGCACTACTTGTCTGGGCAGTCTACTCCAGTCAGAGCTTTAGGAGGAACCCCATTCCAAATACCAATGGCTAGGGTTCACCGGAAGGGTAGGAAAGGAAGCCAGCAAGTAGGTGTGTTTGAGGATATCCCTGCAGATGTCCTGATAGGAAATGATTTTGATAATGCAGTACCATGTGTTCATGCAGTTACACACAGTCAGGCTTGGAGACAAGCATGTGGGTCTGGTAGCCTGGGGAAGACTCAGACAGACCACACACTTGCAAGCAGGACTGATGAGGTGGTTAATTCAGTGAGAGAGCTACCCTGTAGCAGTGAGACTGAAGGTGAGCCACAGCTGTTTGAGAAGACTGATGTTCTCTTGGACTGAGTGACTGCAAGGGCAGAAGTGAGTAGTAGTACCCAGGCTGACAGTGAGTCCCCACTGTCAGAGGATGCCAGACTTCCTGTGGAAGGAGAGCTGGGAAGGGTTACAAAGAGAGAGTTGAGACAGGCTCAGCTCTCAGACCCTCCATTACAAGGTTTGAAAGAGGTTGCTATTGAAGAACCTGATTCTCAAGGGAAGGGGGAATCGCTATACTGGGATAAAGAATTACTGTATAGAGAGTGGACCCCTGAGGGAGGATGAGGGGGTGAGAGAATACAGCAGTTGGTGCTCCCCAGACCCTACTGTCTGGCACTTCTAGCCATAGCCTATGATATTCCCTTTGCAGGCATATGGGCATAAAATGTAGAAATAGATGTATTATGCAGAACTTCTATCAGCCTGGGATTTCCAGAGATGCAACAGGGTACTGCAGGACCTTTGAGCAGTGCCAAAAGGTAAGCAAGGAAGGAGACAAGGTGAAAGCTCCTTTGATGCCTTTGTTTGTGATTGAAAAGCCATTTCAGAGGGTAGCTATGGATATTGTGGGACCTCTGAGTATCCCAAGTTCCACAGGGGAAAAATATATCATAGTGGTAGTAGATTATGCTACAAGATACCCTGAAGCAATGGCTCTGTCCATCATTGAGGCAGAAAAGGTGGCAAATGCTTTGGTAGAGATTTTCAGCAGGGCAGGTTGCTCAAAAGAAATGCTGACTGACAGAGGTTCCAATTTCATTTCAGACCTGCTGGCTTGTCTGTGGAAGTACTGTGGGATGAAGCACCTAAAGACAACCCCCTACCATCCCCAGACTAATGGTCTTATTGATAGATTAAACTCTACACTCAAGATGATACTACTGGCATTTGCAGACCAGTTTGAGAGGGACTGGGACAAATATTTGCCTCATCTGTTATTTGCTTACAGAGAGGTTCCCCAGGAATCCACAGGTTTTTCATCCTTTGGTTGCTGTATGGGCATAGAGTGAGGGGTACTCTAGACTTAATTCTAGATGAGTAGGAGGGTGAGTGTGAATCTCACAAGGAGTCTATTGTGGTATATGTCCTAAACCTCAAAACAAGGCTCAGGGAACTCATGGGCTTGGCTCAGGAGAAATTGGCAGAAGCCCAAAAGCAGAAACATGTCTGGTATGATAGGAATGCTCAAGCTAGAGAGTATGCTGTAGGGAAGAAGGTAATTGTTCTTGTTACTGTCAGACACAACATGCTGCAGACGGCATGGGAGGGACCCTACAAGGTGGTGAGGAAGGTCAGTGATGTTAACTACATGGTAGAGCTTCTAGGCAGGAGGCAGGGGCACAAATTTTACCATGTTAACATGATGAAACCTTACCATGATTGGGAGGCCCTTGTGCTGAGTATTTGCAGTACAACTTACAAAACTCTGAGAACATAAGTTGATAAGTAAAGGGTTTTACAATGTGTTATAAATTTAGTTTATCTCAGCTAAGAAACAGGATGTCTAGGCTAGGGTCTCTTTTCTATTGTCTGGAAATAGAGGAAATTACAGGTTTCCAAGGTAATTGTTTTACGACATCCAGTTTCAGGCAAGATTTTAAGAGAGAGGTGTCAGCTTCTAAAAGATAAGTATTTTTAACTGGGACATGTTAAATGTTTAGTTCCTGCTAGCCTGGGAACTTAGGCAAATCTGACAAGAATGATGTAAGTAATGTGTATTATTAATTTAAGAACTATCTCAGAGAGAAAGTCTGTGCATTTTGTATTTTGTTCTGGATCTGACAACATCACCAGCACTTTGCCTTGCTCTGTAAGTAAGTTATTTAGAACATAGTTTCTGTTAGAGATAGGAATATAACAAGATTATTTAGTTGTTTTCTGTATTTATGTAAGACTGTCCTACACTGTTGTTTTAAAGTATTTCTTATGATTGTGAACTCTACTGTCATTGTGCTGAGTTATTGATTATTGTCTTGTTCTTTTATTTATTATTAAATATATTTAAACCTTTTAATTGTGACTGACTTGTGTAGAGATATATACGCTCTTAGAGTACTTGCATATGTATTTGATGATACTGTACAAGCCATTCCTAAATAGCCTTCAAGTCTTAGTCACACTTACCATTTGAATAATAGTAACATTACACAGTAAGATTGGGCACTCTTTGGTAAGGACCTTATGGTAGCTGATAAGGGTGGTTGGTGGCAGGCAGTACTACAGTATCGTCTGAGCAGAAGGAGGCATAGCTAGTGAATCTGTGCCAGCCTTCCCCAGAAGTGTCTGTGTGTTTGTATATAAATCAAATCTCAAAGTGTGTGTGTGCCAGCTATGTGGGCAGGGAGACAAAGCACTGGTTGGACAGAGAGGGTGCTGGACATTTTGGCTTGACCACTCGGCTGAGATCTGAACCCTATAGCTCTGCCAGTGGGGAGTCTCATTGGAGATCGGGAGAGAGAGGGAAAAAACAGCCCCAGACTGACTGTGATCTCTGTGTGCTCTTAAGGGAAATTGTACTTTACTGTGTTTCCTCCCAATGTGCATGTCCCTCCTTGGTGATAGTGGTGAGGTTTGAGGCTCCTTGATTACTGGGCCAGTGCATTTGTGTCACACACACTCTGACAGTATTTCTTGATCATTTAGAAAGCAGGTCCTCAGTGAAAATATTGATACTCTAATAATACAAAAAAAGCATATGATTGGATCAAATTATTTCTATTCCATAAAATTGCTGGCAAAACTTCAATGCCATCATGGCATACAAAATGAACAAACTCATTTAATGCTGTTGGAGTATGACTTTGTTATGGTTAGAAATGTACCACCTTTTTAAGCAGTTTATATGCACTGAGGATGATTGGTGAAAAAATAGTCAAAAAGATACCAAAAAATTGACATGTAACTAGAAGGTCCCTTCTTGGTACAATCTTGTTTGGGTTTTAATTCTCCACAAATAAGAGTTTCAAACTTTTTTGAAAAATCCTGCACTATGGACAAGCTGTTTGCTTTGTCAGTGGTTAAGGAAATTGCTCAGAATCACAAATTAGGGAAGTATGTTGCCTATATAAGTTCACTACTGTCCAGAGTCTCCTTTATTTGGCTACTTACACAGCTCAGACTTTAATCCTACCCATAACCAGTAAATGCCTACATTTAATTCCTTACATGCATCAAAATGATGACATCTGTGATTTACAGATAGCCAAGCAACACCCATATCTGTATTACTTGTACTATTGTAGGGAGGAACACATTGCTGACAGCTATTGCAAGTGCTAGCAATTAGAGAAGCTACTGATGTCAAAAGATGGATAAGTTATCCCCCCATTGCATCAAATGGCAGTGATAGTTAGTTCATCATTAAGAGACTAGTGGAAGAACCCTTCTTGTAGTCCCAGGCATACATTAAAATATCACTAAAATGGGAAGTACTCAGAGGCCATGCCAGGACTGAGCCTTCTCAAGGCAAGCCTAATGACCATGCACTTATGATATTCACTTCAGGGTAGTGCAGTCATCTTCAACTAGTAAGGTACACAAGCCAAAACATAGCTTATGTTTTGTTGATGATCTTGGGCTAGGAGAAGATGCACTCTTTTCTCCAACCTAAGGGGTACATCCTGAGTTTCTTGCTTAGCTTTATGTTAAAATGATAAACTGGATCCCTTAGCCATTCAACTTGATCACAGATGCTGATCTTAAACCAGCTTTTCACAGTAGGGTATTTGAGACAGATGACTCTCCTCCATGGAACAGTCTCTAGGCCTGCTTCTTCCTACTGATCCTGACTGAGAAGGGTCTACCTGATTGCACTGTCCTGGAGCTTCTGACACAGATCATGTACATCAAGCAGCTTTTTTAATTTTGGTGGTTGTTCAGGATGCCTGTTCAGAATCATACCAATAGAGAAATCAGTTTAAAGTCCATACAAGCACTGATGCAAATTTCTCATCACCCTATAGCACCCTCAGCTGGTGTTCACTTAAGCACAAGATCCCATTCCCTGGACAGCTGGTGTTAGCCTGTCATATGGATACCTGTCATAAATTTATGTCTGCCAATAGTAAAGGTGATGGACATCTTATTGGAGTTGGAGGATTTCAACTCTTTTTCTGAGTTAAACAGGAATAATATGGCCACTCATCTTCTTCCTCCCATACACATGACTCCCTCTTTACAGGATGCTTTCAAGCTGATGAAGAGCACTTTGGACTGGCCCCATCTCTTCATTTCATTTTCCCAGAAACACCTTGTGACATTTTGGGGAAGAAGGCTGAGGAGCATTGGGTTATATCTCCTTTTGATACTGTCACTAGATGTGCCATAATATCAGAATAACACACATGGATTTTGCAATAATAACCCCCTACCCTCACCAAAGTATGCCAGTATCTATTACAAGCCACAGTCAGAGTGGACAGATCATGTCACAAAATATCCCAGAGTTGAGTCATATAAGATCTCTTTGGTACAGCATAAGTCTTATAACACTACTGCATTTTGTCACCTTACTGCCAAGCAAAGATCTAACAGCTTTTGGCAGATGTGGAAAGAATCTCTACCATTCTACAACACTGAAAACTAGACAACTCAGCAGTTCCTCTCACATGGCCGTATTCCAAATGCACCACGCTCAGCTGATATTGGAAAGACTGGAAAATCTTCAGGAGAATGAGATAATGAAAGGTCTTTTTACATCTTGATCTCAGCCTATTCTGTGTGATACGATGTGCCTTACTGTACCATTCACTGTCAGATGATTTGCACACATCCACAAGTTTGGCTATGAGACTGCAGCCCATTAATAAAAGCCCAGGAACAAGATCCTGGATGCCCATGTTGTGAGAAAGAGGCTATTCAGCCAACCAAGGATTAGAGCATCTACCCTCACTGAGTGATCCCAGGGAGAGGTTTTCTGTCTTCTTTGTGGCATCTTGAGAATAAAAAAGTTCCTCATCTCTGTGAGGTTTCAGTAAGCCTCACCATGTCACCTCCACCCATTCATCTGCTAACACAGTACAGCATCCTGACATCTTTCTACCTTTAATCCCGGCAAAGTCATTCAATGTGACTGCATCCTGACTAGTGGCTGGGATTGGCCCTGGTAGAATGATTCTCCAAGTTAATTCCAGCTTAGAAAACCACCATGACAGATTAGTGGGCTATGGGCAT
This sequence comes from Protopterus annectens, assembly GCF_019279795.1. NCBI lineage: Eukaryota > Metazoa > Chordata > Ceratodontiformes > Protopteridae > Protopterus > Protopterus annectens. Next base: position 1,359,272,933 of record NC_056731.1, read on the forward strand.
GATAACTTCTGCTCCTATCTGAGGACTTATGGGTCATCTACCAGAAAGCACTTCACTGATAAAGAAGTCCATGTCATTAGTAATATTAATGTCATTCTTGATCATAGGAGAAGTCCAGACATCAGAAGCTGTCAAAGTGGAGGAGGGGGTGGTATATGTGTTACCCTCCTGGGTGTTCCTTATTCCTAGAGAGATAGATGAGTGTCAGCACATTCTGGACCTCAGTGACTTCAACAAACAGCACATAAAGTACAAATGTTTCTGTATGGTTACCCTGTAGGAGACTGTGTTTTTACTCCCAAGGGGAGCTTGAATAGTGTCACTAGATAGAATGGAAAACCTTTGGCCTCATCATTATCTGAGGCCCACAAAGGAGACAGGAAACCCCCTTGGATCACTCAGTGAGGGCAGCAGTTCCAAGTGTTATCCATTATGGTTGTGGCCTTCCAAAATAAGCTACATAGAAAATACCTTGATGCAAACCTTTCACTGATTCAGTCTGTATGAGTCACCATAAAGTAAAAGAAACCTTCTATGACCACAGTTCAGCACAGTGCATTCATTCATGTGGAGATGGACTGTTTCTCGTGTTGGCTGTTCATGCTATTGGAGACGGCTCTGTAGGTTGTGGCTTTAAAGTTCTGGAGGAGAGTGCAGCAGACAACTGAGGTTTAAGGTCTGCAGATACTGTATAGCCTGATGGTAGGAAGTCTGAAGATGTGGCCATTGCAAGGGACACATAAATGTTAATGACTTCATAGAGTTCACATGCTCACTGACCTACTGTTGATACCAGGCCTGTGTTACTGTAATATTAGGAAGAGAGTCATTTTCACTAACCTGTTGGTGAGTCTTGCATTCCTGTCATGAAACACATTACAGATCATGATTATGGTTGCTTTGCTAACAGGCTGGGGAGTTGAACTAGGCTCGACCATGGTGGAGGTAGTGTCATCCCCATTGGGTATGGAGCTCTACTTAAACTAGAAGGAACTTAGGGCATTAGTCCTGCCCCTGTAGACATTAGAGAGTCTGTTCCTTCCAGACTCCTATCTCATCCATTTAGATAACTAGTCCATCAGTGATATGCAAAAAAACAAGGAAGTACAAGGTCATATGCCCTGCACAGGAAAGCATTTTCCATTTGTCAGTGTGTCCTATACATGATCATCTTTCTCTGAAGGAAGTAAATAAACAAGTTAGTGTTCTTACATGGATCTGCAGACTGTTCCTGGAGTGTAGGACTAAAAGGCCATGACTAGTATGGACCTTTCTGGAAGTAGAGCACTTGTGAGATCATTATGTTTCTACATAGGGGAATGTAGTTCTTCCCATTTTCTGCTCAGTGTGAAAGGGTAAGCAAGAGACAGCGGCAACTAAGTCCAGTCTTTGCTAACACTGGACATTCTGCATCCTATTTTGCTGTACTTGCTGATTCCATGCCTCATCACAATGTGACAAAAAAGACCCTAAATTATCTCTTTATTTTAATACATGTAACAAGAATATATATATATATATATATATATATATATATATATATATATATATATATATATATATATATATATGTGTGTGTGTATATATATATATATATATATATATATATATATGGGCCTACTGTAAAAGACCAAAAATCCACTTGTTCAAAAACGAAAAGTGGATCCTCGGTTACGTGAAAGTGCACTTCAGCAAAGCACGGTTCAACGAATCATTCAGGTAAACTGAAGTGCCGAGGCACACTACAGTGTGGAACAGGGAATTTACCTGTTCCCCACTGTAGTGCAATCTTGGAGTTGTTGTATTTAAGTAGGAGGGGTGTGGGGAGCGCACCACCCCACTCAATGTAATCTTAGTAAGTGTTTTCTGTTTTTTTTTTAATCTTTTTATCGGTTCGTTGAACCGAGTTTCGCGAAAGTGCACTTTTGAATGTGTACTTTCACTTTACTGAGCAGTCTACTGCTCTTTTTTGAATATGTGGTATTCGATTAAAAGCAGTAGACTCATATATATATATATATATATATATATATATATATATATATATATATATGTGTGTGTGTGTGTGTGTGTGTGTGTATACATACTTGGATCTACTTCACGTGACTGAAAACTCAAAATACTGAATTTCATTTCACTGAGATGACAATACCTAATTTTCAAAATACTTAAAACTCATTTGACTGAGTCACATTACACTGAAAGCTTCCAATGCTGAATTTCAAAATACTGAATTTTAAGTCATAGACATGCACACATACAACACCGACGACTGACTCTTTCTAAAACTTAAAAACTACTTACTTACCCTCTTAACAGAAACCAGACAATATAAAACCAAACTAGGTGGGGGGGCTACGCCCTCACACACCCCAACTATTTATACTAACTCCAGGATCACACTACAGTGGGGAAAAGAGCATAGACCTTTTACTTACCTTACAGTACTGTACACACTGCCAGGAACGCATGAAATGTCTGCCATATTACTTGAGATACTTTCCATAAAAATGTAAAGAGACATACCCGCATTAGAAACACTACAACACAGAATCATTTGGAAAGGACATGATTCAGTTGAAGTTTACTGTGGTATGTGGCATATTTAAGATATCTGCATACAGCTTGGAAAGTGCATTATTTAGTTGACGTTTACTGAGGCATGTGGAATATTTAAGATATCTGCATACAACATGGAAAGGACATGATTTAACTGAAGTTTACCATGGTATGTGGCATATTTAAGATATCTGCATACAACTTGGAAAAGACATGTTTTACCTGAAGTTTACTGAGGTATGTGGCATATTTATGATATCTGCATACAACTTGGAAAGGACATGAGTTAGCTGAAGTTTACAGTGGTATGTGGCATATTTAAGATATCTGCATACAACTTGGAAAGGACATGATTTAGCTGAAGTTTACTGTGGTATGTGGCATATTTAAGATATATGCATACAACTTGGAAAGGACATGATTTAGCTGAGGTTTACTGAGGTATGTGCTATATTTAAGATATCTGCATACAACTTGGAAAAACATGATTTAGTTGAAGTTTACTGAGGTATGTGGCATATTTAAGATATCTGCATACAACTTGGAAAGGGCATGATTTAGCTGAAGTTTACTGTGGTATGTGGCATATTTAAGATATCTGCATACCACTTTATAAAGGACATGATTTACCTGGTTTGCTATCGTATGTGGCATATTAAAGATATCAATATACATGATGTGGTGTCATTAGTACTTTGATCTTTGTTCTCCACCCTCATTCATAAAATAACTTTTTTATCTTCAGAAAATTGTATTATTATTACTAATTATTTTAAAATCATCCAACCTTATCTCATGGTGATGTCATCACATCGATAGTATAAGGCTGTATACATAGATTTTTAATGGAATTATCATTCTGCGTGTGTGCGAGTGTTTCCACTAAAGTCCACACTATTAATGCTTTGACATCACTGAGGAATTAGTCAATTTTGCAGACATGTCTGTAATAAAAAAGCTTATAATGCTTTTTACTAAAAAAATGTGCCAGCAATACTAGGAATGCAACAAGGGGATAAAGCATCACAGGATTGCAGCCATCAAATGTCATGATACATGTCTGAAACGTTTAGTGACATGTTAAAGTGAGCTGCTTCTGGTCAGTTTGCCTTCTTTTTTGGTTGTCTGATTTCTGGGTAGATGGATTGTAGCAGGACCTGATGGAGTTGAATGCAATGTCTTCATGGGCAGTGGACAGACATGGGAACAGTCTGCTTAGTAGAGTCAAAAAAAGCTTTGTGTTGTTCTTAAAATTATTTCAGCATTTTGGATTGGTACCAAGCCTGAGAAAAGTCTGGAAAAGGATATGGTAAGAGACTTTGGATTGCTACCAAGACCTGGGAAAAGTCTAAAAAAGTAAGGGAATAACTTTTCTAATCTGTGGCATGGACAGTATGCCTGCTGCTGTTCTACTACCATACCTCTCAACTGTCTACATTTTCTCAGAATGTTCAGATTTTTACCTCATATTTTTGGTCGTTACTCACAAAATTTGTGGTTTTCTGACAATTCACTGCGGACTGAAATAAGTATATAATGAAGTATATTTGAGTTTCAGACTTCATTTCCTTTAGAAAATGCATGCTGACGCACTATCTGTTATTCTAGCAACTAAGTTTATATTAACACTTTTTTAAATTTGTCTCTATTTTTGAGCCTTTGTCCCCTCATTGTTTTTGGCTTTGTCCAGAATTTATGTACTAAGAGGTTGAGAGGTATGTCTGCTGTTGTTTTTTTCCCCTTACTGTCCCAAAAAAATGTGCGACTAATTGCATTTTCTGAGAGAAGGTTTATAGTGAAAGAGATTCCTCATCTGAAGTTGAAAAGGAAGCCAAATGGAAATTGTTTTTCTAATTAGGCCTTAACTCAAGAAAACCACTGTTTCTGCAGGATGATTCCATGCTGCCTGATTTTTGACCCCCCCCCCCAAACACACACACACACACACACACACACACACACACACACACACACACACACACACACACACAGAGCATCAGTGGATGAATGGTAGAAGAGGGGCACCAAATGTGGCAAACAAGGGGAGAACATTAAATGGCTGAAGAGGGAAGAATACATATCAAAGAAATAATGGTAAGATCTGCAGCTCTTCAAAATATTAAAGCAGTTTATTTATTTTTACTTATTACTATTTCTGAAGAGGTATGTCCATCTGGGCAGATCATATTCAATCAGTATGCAAAGTTACAAAAGAAAACAAATTTACATTGTGTGACTTAAACCTGACAGATTTTAATGCAAGCAATGCAAAAGCATAAAAATATAAAAACGTTCACAATGTTGAGAGATTTCATACTTATCCAGCGGGAACAGAACTGAAATACATACAGCTGGTATCTTGCATTTTGTTGGACACATAAATCATTATGGTACAATAATATTCAGTAACATATAAAGAAATATACAGCACTAAATTACAGCATCATAAGCTCTGACAGTTGAAAGTTCAATATAATTTATTTTAAAGAACAATACCTCAAGACTACTAAGTTTCATAAAATACTTTTTTAAGTTATACTCACAGGGAATCACATGGCTGTAAAACAATGCAGTCCTTATTACATTGTTATCACATTACTTCGATCAAGTCTCAAAGCTACAGTAAATATTTTTCATGTGCTGTCACATCATACTTTTGTGATCTGGCTGGCCAGATGATCTGCTGGATCCATTGCTTGCCAGCTCCATTCTACCTTGTTTATTGAGGTAACAGAACGTTTTTTTTTTTTTTTGACTGTGTTGACTGCTGCTGAATTTTGTGTTTTGTCATCCCCCTTCTTCTATATTCATTGCATAGGTAGCATTCTGTCCAATAATGTGCAAAGAGACTGCTAATTTCTAGTGTATGCTTAGATGGGTGCATGCCTGGGGAATGAATGCATGCCTCATAATTGCTGCAACTATCAGTATTCTGTCAATAATTTTGGCAAGATTCTTGATTCATGCAGTTTGCAACATTTGATTGTAGCAGCTGTTATTGTCTCTGCAAGTCTTAAATGAGTTAAATGTCACTGATCTCGCAATAACAATTTCAGCATAGATTTGCTCAAGATTAAACAGTTGTCTGTCTATACAATTGTAAAATGAATAATAATACATAATGGGAAACAATACATCTCTATAACTAGTGCTGCTCTAGCAGCACAGGTGCTAATTGATTCCCTTTCAGCCACGGGTTTATACAGTGGGAACTGCATCCCTTTACTTTACATAAAACAAGAATACTGCATCTTGGAAAGTACTGCTGTGATATTGCTGAATGGGTTGTTGCTTTCTCTCTGTAGCTCTGATATGCAAAATATTCATTGTCTCTACATCACATGGAGAACAGCATTTTTTATTATAATCCTCATGCCTGCTGATCAACTACCTGCTGCCACTCATCCATTCATTTCCCATCCAAGGGGTAGGAGCTGGTCATGGTAAGAAGGTTTTTTATTTTTGTCAACTGTCCTGTGGCTGATTCGAAGACTTACTCCATTTTGTCATGTGCATGTGTATACCTGCCCATGCACCAGAAGTTTGCTGTACAAGCCCAACACATCCCTATTCCCTAATGCTGCACATCATACACCTGTCACTCCAGTAGTTTTGGTGTTGCAGCAAGCTGGACCACCTCCATCCCAGTCCCTTCAGCACCAGCATCCAAGACTGTAAATGAGTTAGAGTCAACACAGTCACAGTTAGGGCTTCATCAATCTACACCATGTAACTAGGCATAAAAGAACTGTATTTTTTCAGGTTGTGATATAGTCCAGATATGTGCTAGTTATTTGAACTTTTTCTGGAGATGTGTCCAATGGTCTATTCATTATACCACTGAACTATGTGAAGACTACAACACCTTCACAATTACTAAATAACTACAACATAATCTAGTTACCTGGAGTTTAACACTGGACACTGGATCTTTGAAGTGAAAACTAAGCACTGCACCGCACCATCAAATCACATGAGGAGATACTGACATACTGCTTACTCGGGCTGGTTACCCGAGATATAAAACTGAGCTCTATAACTTTGGCACTGAGAAATGCTTTGTGAATGAAAATCATAGCTTATATTATCATATTTCCAAAAGGAACAAATGACATGCAGTTCAGGATATAGTCCTGTACTTGTGAGGTAGAAGCAGAATGCATCGAGCTAATAATTGGTAAAGATAACACTTCATGTGGCATCCACTGTCATATTGCTAAGGTCACTACCTTGGAAATCAGACAGCTCTAGTGCTATGACACAAAGACATTATCCATCATAAAACCAAAACAAATTGAAAACTTACTATCAGTCTTACACGTGTAATCCAAATGTAATGTACTTTCACATGGTAATAGTTGACATGTAACGTGTCTTCTGTTGCACAACTCAAGGACTGCAGGTTTGTTGCCATGATTGTGAGTGTTTCCATAATACACATGAAAATTCACTTCAAAATGAAGTTAGGCATTTCTTTTTGGCTTTTTGTCTACATATCATTGACCTAATGCTCTGTAAATCCAAGCAACAAAAGAAAGATTAATTTTGAAGTTTATACTTTCAAAATTTTATGTTCTGTGGAACTGTTTTGTATTAAAGAATTTGACAATATTTTTGCTTAAATTATCAAGAAACAAAGGTTGAAATACAAGAATACAATACAAAGCACCATTGCACTATAAAGCATACCACTGCAGTTGACAATACCATGGAATCATTGTGGTCTATCAGAGTGAAAAACAAGAAATAAAGTTTTACTAGACAACAGGCTTTTTTTTTCAAAGTAACAAGCCCAATCTTTCATACAAGAGCAGAATGTACTCACTATGAATGGATTAAGAACAAGCCCAATCTTTCATGCAAGAGCAGAATGTATTCACTATGAATGGATTAATCTTGAATATTGATGGCCTCTCAATTAAACACTACAGATTGTTGTTCAGGAAAAATATAATGAAGTACATATTTAATACATCAGTGGGTAAATACACACATATACCAATGAATCAAGTGGCACGGTCACTATAATTGAAGGTCCATTATTGAAAGCCTGTGATATATATAAAACTAAGCAAAGTAAGTTTACAGGATACATGCAGGCTGATGGTATTTAATCTTTTGAACACTCCTAGGAAATAAGAAAGCTGTCCAGACTGTACAACAAGGAAAATATGGCTTCAGGGTCCAAGAAGGTAGCACTTTTCTGGCAGTGGACAGTGGATACAGCAACAACAAATCCGCATTCATTTTTTATGTTTGCTTCACTTGCTGAAAAACTGGTGTGGTCAATATTACATTCTGGATGTTAAATTTTACACCTTTACTAAACTTCTTGGCTTTAGCTCCATAATTGAATTTTAAAACTTGACTACTATTTGGCATCTGATTATGACTGCCATGTAATGAGATGTGTGGAGATTCAGTACTTTCAACTTGATTATATTAGGTGAGTTACAACAATGATATAAATCTAGTTTGTGCATTGCTACTTGGTAGTCACAAAACTGTTATTATACAATGACTGGCCATTAACATTCAAAAATAAGCACGCTGATTGGTCATCCCAACCAGTGTGTCCATTGCAAATCGAGAATATACCAACAGTAAAAGGCTGGCTGCTTAACTATCATTGATCAAAACATAAAATTAAAGAGGAAGAACACCATGACACTATTATACAAGGACATAATTTAAGAAAAATATTTTTTTTTCTTAAATAATGTCAATGTATAGTAGCAATAACTCATAGCTGGGTCTGCGTAAATCCAGCATTACCCACACCCAGCCATAGGTTATTGCTATAGTATTCCATGCCTGGTTACATAGTATAAATGCTGCATGGGATTCATTCTTTTTATTACACATTACAACTTATTATAATTTGTGTAGTTCACATCCTGTTTTCATGTCTGCCTAGTATCTAGTGTGTATATTTGCATCATTTGAAATTTCTGAAGGGAATCTGCTTTTTCTGGTTACAGTGTGTAAGTAATATGGACGATGGCACAGTGGTGCAGTGGAAGCATTGTCGCCTCAAAGCAAGAGGTTCCCTGGTTTAATTTTTGGCTGGAGTGCCTTCTGTGTATATCCTCTCTGCATTTATGTGGGTTTCCTCTGGGTGCTCTGATTTCCTCCCATGTTACAAAGACATGCCTCTGGAGCATTTCTCTCCAGGCCTCCACTGAAAATTGGCTTTGTTCCATGTTGGACTTTCCCGGTTAACAAATGTTAAATAAATAAATATGTCCTATGCAGACTGCCTCAAGGCCCTATCCCAGTATTCTGTCTCTTACAAGCTTTTGAGGGGAGATCTATGCCTGGCATACAGAGCATTGTCAGACCCCACTCTGATGGACCTCCTGCATATCCACAAAACAAACAGCACCATAATTACCCATTCTAAAGACTTAAACCTTACCTGTAATATAAATAGGACCTACTGGAGAGATAAGTATGTAATCCGGAGTATACCCCTACTATGGAACAGGCTCCCCATCCATGTGAAGCAGAGTTCCTCCCTAACCCAATTCAAGTGCATCTTGGACAATTGGATGGGAAACCAGAAATTCATCACTGGTTTGGCACCTATTTGGCACCTATGTCTCTAATGGACACAGGTAACCTGTAAATGGTTCATCTCTCAGGCTCATGCTTACACTTATTAAGGGTATTAAAACTTGTCAGATATTTGGGATGCATGGCTGGTATCTCCCAGAATGCTGATGGTTTGAAACCCTGTAATTCCATGCAAGTAGAACATAAAGCTCATCTATAGTATGCAAGTCACTCTTTTATTGACATGTTTCTCTTTTGCAGCTACTTTGCTCTCTGACAATTAGTATAGTGTGATCATATGTATAAAAAATGTTTTAAACTATAGTCCATTTAATTACTAGTCAATTAAATGTATCAGTGCAGGTCAAGAGAGCTTACCTTAAGCCTGTATTACTTTCTTTGTTTGCTTACCAGGTAAATCCATTAAACACAATTGCCTCCTCTGATGGGTGACTCAGAAAGCATGCCTGGTAAAATGATGTGCTTGGATTCAACTAGCAGGTCACAACAACAGAAAAATGCAGGTTTAAGGCAACTTCATGTATGTTTTACCTCTAGCAGAGTAAAACATAGCCTCATATTCCAGATGCGTGGGCCAACAATTTTAGCTATTGCAGGAAAGTGCTGATTAGCAGTTATGCTGGCTAACACTGCTTCAGGGACATGCAGATTAGTTAATAACAATGTCTTTCCTCATTGTGAGTAATGTGTCCTTTTTATCTCAGCCCTTACTGTGAGCACTGGAGTTCTTTTTGAATCCATGTCACTCTACTTTTTCAGCCAGACTTACACTTTAACATGATGACAAAAAATTCCTTTCTGATTGCTTGTTGAGATTTTACAGGAATCTGAGATGTTATACTTATTTCTATACTTAACAGAATAAACTTCACTTAATATATGAGCTTTTCTCCCCAGGACTCCATTGAAAAGGAGCACTTTGCTCAGCTGAAATATCCCAGTTAATAAAGAAAAATGAACAATCTATCAAGATATACAACTTAAAATGCACATATCAATGGCAATTGTCTTTAATATCATTGTAGGTTTCCCATGACAGCATGCAACAGTGCATTGTAAGTATTCATGTACATATGGAAATATCGCATATATTCAAACTTACTAGTAAATAACTACTAATATCTTCAGTATAGTATATTATACTTGGGCAGCGACAATCTATTTTCTCTCTCTCCAACCACGACATTTCATAACATGCTCCTCAATAATGCAAAGCACTCTCAGTTATACAAATATGAATAAGTAAAAACAGAGATTAACATCTCCATTATAGGATATCCTAGATTAGCAATCTCTGTATCATTGTATTACTTACATCTTGTCCTTTCATATGCTGCATGTTATTAATTAGTATGTGACATAGTCAAGGAAGCTGGGTACAATAAATGGCATGGCCCCAGGAAGAGCTGCGAGTGTTAAATGTAAATATTCAAACAATTTATTATAATTGTGAATTAGTTAATATGTTAATCAGCAACACCATACAGTGACTGCATACCTTGCATATTCAAACATGTTAGGTGATATGAAGGGAGATATTCTAATTTGCAGGATACAGTTTTCCTATTTAACTACTACTGTTACAACTATTGCTAGTCAGCTATTTTACTGATTTCTGTTTGCTTTTACTTTATCTGACTACCATTTGGCAATGTAGTTGTATTCTAACTAATTCTGACTTCACTGTTTTAATACGTATGCAAAGCAAGTCTTAGCTGCAACATGAATTCCAGAAAATGAAGACTTTTCCTATAACACATTTCACATGTCCTCATTTGGAAAAATGCATTATAATGCAATAATTGTAATCTTGCTGCATGTAGTAAATGAGCTTAGTTTTACTTTAAAATAGACTGAATACTTATCTGTTTGTTCAAATTACTGCCAACATTACTGGCACAAAGGAGAAAGCATGAATGATATGTAACAACATCAGATGTATCACATGTACAGGAGACATGAACAAACATTGCATGACTTTGTCTGTTCTAAATTTTATCACTGTAACATGAGGCGGTTACTAAGGTAACATAATGGCGGGACCTCCACTGAACTTAATAACTACAGACCCATTGCTTTACTCTCCCCCCTGGCCAAAATCCGAGAAAACTGCATCTATAGAAAAGCAATACAAACTAGATAAAATAAAAAAACAGCTGGCGATGTCAAGCAGTCTGTAAAATAGATCAAACAACCATTTAATGAGCGCTTACGAAGCAGTCAATGCCCCAACTTCTTCAGACAAAGCAAGACTAAAAAACTAACACCTTTATATACATATCAATCAACCATTGGTATTAATCATTCAATTTGTGCTTAATTGATGCTTATTAACCATGACTCACATAAATTTAGCATTTACACCATTTTTAAAAAGGGATGATTTAGTATAAAATTAGTTTTAAAATCCAATAAAAATAATTAATCTACATAGAAGATATCTAAATACTCTCAATAGAACCTCACAGAAACAGTGTGCAATATGTAATATTAACTCTCAAAACTAAAACATTATAGCTTTTTAAAAACATGTATATTATTAGAATTTATAAAATACGCCAGGAGTGTATTTATATGTGCACCACAATTAATTAATTTTGTGCAAAATTTGTTAATATATGTCATAATTAATAGAATTTATTCAAAGTATTCTTATGTTTTAAACCTAAATATAAAAATATAAACATGTACTATACATAACAAATAGGCATTAATTCCTTACCATCTCTACCTAATAAGTGCTTTGAACTTTAAGATGCTTTTAAGTGAGACAAGTTCATTAAAGCCTGGTATAATATAAGCTGCAGTACGTATTTGCCACATTAACTCGTTTTCTTCGAGTTTAAGTTGCCAGGGGCCACCTCTTAATTCGCTTTCCACTTGGTGCATAACAGTGTATTGAAACTTATAGGTAGGATTGTCAACTATATGCTTAGCTAATGCATTAGTGGTCTCTTTCTTATTAATACAATATTGGTGTTCGTAAATCCTTTGTTTTATTTTTCATTCGGTCTTGCCATTATAAAACGATGGGCATGCTTCACAGCATGCCACATAAACAACACCTTTGGATTCATAATTAAACTTACCCCTGATTGTGTAGGTATTATCCCTTATAATCACTTTGTTACTCATTTTAATAAACTTGCATTGTTGACAAGAGCCACATTTCCGCATTCCAATCCCAATATTAATTTGTTTCTCTCTTTTTTTATTTTCAAGTAAATATTTTAAATTGGGACCTCTTCTATATGTGAATCTCCTAAACTTCATAAAAGTTGCCTGGATCCTCCTTTTAGACCCATCGTAGACGGTAGAGGATCTATAACATATGCCTGTGCTAAATTTGTGGATAGTAAGTTAAAACCACTTATTAACGATGAACCACAAATTTGTTGCGACTCTTGTAATTTTTTGGACAATATTAATAAATTAGAATATAATGACAACCATACTTTCCTCACTATTGACGTAAAAGATCTGTATACAGTCATACTGCAATCTTTAGGGTTAGAATGGACCAGAGAATTTATGTTAGCAAAAAAAGTTGATGACAAGGATATATACATTGTTTGAATTTGAGTTTGTAATTGAGAGAGTTAGCTTCAATGAGACAACTTAATAAAGAAGCAAGGTAGGAGTCTAGAAAAGCTGATTTTCCCTAGAAGACTGGATGTGGTTACCAACCAGATGATAAATGAGGTGGCCAAGGTGGTGGCTAATGGTTCTCTGAATGCCAATATAAGTAGGATGGATTCTGATGAAACTGAACAATGGGAAGAATTGTGGGATTTAAGGAGATTAAGGGTTAAGGCTTCATAACATTGTCAAATAAGCAGCATGAAAAAAATGTGTATGTTACGGGGACCAAACAGTAGTAATCCTGGTGTGAAGATCTCATAGGAAATAGGACAAGTATTAGGCTGGTTGCTCTTGTGGATCATTTGAAGCTTAGTCTATTTCTTCAATGGAAGAATCAAACCTTGTGCCTGTGAGGTAAGCACCTTAACCATTATACCAACCTTTAACCACTATATCAACCTCAGCCTCAAGTTCTTTACTACCTTTATGGCTATGGGGCTAAATTTCAATGGCAAAATTGTTATACTTCATTCAGAGAAGAAGCATTAATGGAAATTATTAGCAGAGCAAGGGAACAGTATCCCTTTGAAAAAATAGTCAAATTATTGCAGACCACAAGAAGGAGGTGGAAAGATAACATTGTATGGCTTATATGTGGACTAAGCTGGCTGAGTGGACTGGATCATCTGAGTGAAATTAAAATTAAAATGGACTCACAAAGTGTTTATGCCAGGACTGCTACAGATGAAAGGCCTAAACTTATTCTGGTGAGATCTGAATTTTTTAACATAAAAGAGCAGTCATTAACTTTTTGTGGTGCCCCAATAAAGTATACAAAGTTGGAGAAAAGTGAGTGTGTTTTAAAAATGATTATGGTTTGCATTCATGAAGATGAATGTCACAGTTTGGATTGTCTGTGGAAGAATGGCATCTTAAAAAGTTGAAGTTTTGTCTTCTGTACCTAGTATTTTTCAGGATTCATATTCGGAAAGGATTCAAGACCTTTGGTAACTACCAGGCAGCACTGAAGGCATTTGTGGAATATGAGTCAAGCTTGTGGTGATGCAAATGTAATTTTGTTGAAAGAGAGAACGCTTCATCCTTGGGATTAAGTAATTTAGATGAAAAAATAATGAGCTATTTACAGACTCTTTGAACATAAATGTATTAGGAACCCTTTCAAATATTCAGGTTAAGGCTGCCTCAGAAGTTGTCACAAATAGCTGGACAGCCTGTAGGGTTACAATGAAGATTGTTGCCCTCTAGGTAAATGTTTATATGAACAAGTGATCTGCAGAAATAGTTGGTTGCTTTCTCTCCATGCATTCTTGAAATGAACATTTTTGTTTTGTCAGACTAAATTGAATGCAAGACACTGATGAAGTTTAAAATAATAATCCACTGTTTTGGTAATGACGATAGCAAAAACATTTGATTATATTGCTGATAATGAAAATAATTTAATCTACTCCATCCTGGAAAAATGTCTATCCCTATCCCCATTGCTACCCTTGATAAATCTCCTGGGGATGTCTCAGACAGTTTTAACCATTTCCTTGCAGAGACAATTCAAGCCCTAGCTAGCCAACTACCTACCAGCTCCCCTGGCCCTGATAGTACCACCCCTATAAACCTAATATCTTTCAGCTTCCAACCAGTGTCCACATCACTTATCCGTACCTTGCTCAAAAAATTAAAATCCACCACACTCTCAGCTGATCAACTCCCTGCTGAGTACCTTCAAAAATCAGCTGATGCCATAGCCTATCCAGTATCTATACTAATTGACTGCACCATAGCAGAGGGAAAAATTCCCACCACTTGGAAAACATCTTATGTAATCCCAGTACATAAAGGATGTTCCTCCATTGAATTCTCTAATTACGGACCGATAGCTATACTTTCTCCACTAGCTAAGATTATGGAAAAATGTATATGCAAAGAACTCATGCACCACTTAATTCAGAATCACCTCATGGCCAATATCCAACATGGCTTCTGTCCACACCAGAGCACAACCACAGCCCTACTAGAATTCACCAATGCCATTAATAATAATTGAAACAATAATCAAATATCCTCAACTCTCTTCTTGGATCTTTCAAAGGCATTTGACATGGTGGATCACCAACTTTTGATTCACACCCTGCAATCTTTCTGTCTAAATACCAGTGCCATTCAATGGTTTAAATCTTACCTCAATTGGAGGCAGCAGGCTATCCTCTGGCAGAACAAGCTCTCCAACCTATTACCTAACACCCTTGGAGTGCCACAAGGTTCCATATTAGGACCCCTACTGTTTTCCGTCTTTATAAACAACCTATATACAGTCATCCTGAATGTCAACTGTATCCAATACGCTGATGATTCCACCCTGATTTGCTCAGCCACATCTCCCTCAGAATTAAGGTCTGTTACCCAATCCACCATTAATACTATAGAAACCTGGCTCTCTGAATGTTGATTGTTGCTAAATCTAAAAAAATGAAAATGCCGTTATTCTCTTCAACACAAAGGTCCACACCATTTACCTTCACCATAAATGCAAAAGATGGCACAATAATCACCCCCAACTCCTCTACAAAACTGTTAGGAGTAATAATTGATAATAATCTAAAATTTGACCTTCATGTAAACCAACTGATCAAAACCATCAATAAAAAACTAGGGTCACTGTATGGAATAAAAGCCTTCCTAACCCCTCCGGCTATGGTTGCCATAGCTCACTCCCACCTGCTTTCAACACTTTTATATGCATGCCCCCTTCTCTCTAATCTAAATAAAACTGTACTTATACTCTCAATCTGTTACAACCACATTGCCAGGTTTGCCAATGGCCTACCTTTTAGAACACACCATTGCATCAACCTTAAACAGCTTGGGTGGCTAGAAACTTTCCAGTTTAATCCAATATAACCTTTTGATTATGGCTAATAAAATCCTCTATTATCCAGATAACATACCAGCTCTTAAAAATATGATAACCCCCCACAACAATCCAAGACTACTCTGATCCTCAAACAGACTACAAATTAAGACAATTAAAATTAACAGTGTAGCTGATGACTCCCTCTTTGTAAACTCTGCATGCAAAGCACGGAACCTCCTTCCAGCTAACATTACTTTGCTCTTCTCCCTATCCCAATTCAAAGCTAAACTCAAACAGCATCTGGCACTAAACTGGCTTTGCCAATGTAACAAGCCTGGCTTAACTCTCACCATGAATGTATATAATCTATTAATCAAATTACTGTTATTTTTTTCCCTGACTGTTACCAGGGGTAACTCGAACTTGTGATATTGTCTGTTTCATGTCTGCTTATGTCATTTGTAAATATCTCATCTGTAATATGTCTTCTTTGTTATTACTTATCTGTCTACCTTGGTAATATGCCTTCTTTGTTATTACTTATCTGTTTACCTTGGAGCTTTTCTCCCGGGCCTCCACTGAAAATGGACATTAATCCAGTTGGATTATCCCAGTCAACAAATGTAAAATTAAATAAATAAATAAATAAAATAAATAAAATTACATATCTTAAGAGAGTTATGGTAAAAAAACAATCTAGCTATAAGTGGCATATTTTTGAACAATATAACCAAAGAGCTTACATTACTGTCTTTGGATATGTTTTTGTGTAGATGTATCTCTAATCCATTTGTTTTTTATTGTAAGAACTAAAGCAATAATCAAATGTGATGAATACAGTAATGGTGGGTTTGGTATCATGATATTATATTAATGTCTGGAATAAATACTTTTTCTTTTTGAAAGTGGAATGATCCAGAGTTTAATGCAGAAATGAGTGCAGAACTGAGACAGTTGAAAAGTTTGTTCATACTGTTATTATGGAATTAATTTATTTATTTATACATGTATTTATGTAGGCATGTATGCATGCATTTATTTATTTATTTGGGATGTTAGTGATCTATCATAGCAGTGTAAGAGACAAGCAATAATTATGTCAGTGATTAATTGCAATTTGGAGAATGAGTAGAGTATTACTGATTAGCGGTGTTGTTATTCTAAGGTGAAATGTTATATGGGATGAAAACAGTGCCACACTTCAGTGTCTGCATGCCATCAGGGACTATGTAGGGGAACATCAGTGATACCCTTAAGGGGACTGAAAACCTCTAATGAGGGTGTGTCCATAATAATGTGGGCTGCAATATACTCACAACATTAGTGGAGGAAAGAGCAGGGGAAGGTCCCATACAGTTAGTCCCATATGGCTAGATTTCTATACTGGGAAGGTATACTGGGCTATATGCAAAAAATGTATTTAATGTATGTTATCACCAAAATTGTTGCCAAGACATCTTCAAATGCAGTGCAAAGGTTTATTTAAAATGGATTTAGCAACAAGTTAAAATGCAATGAAAAACAGTAGCAATAACATGAATTAGTGCTTTTGTCCCACTATTACATTACAAGGAGCTTCATCAGATAAAGTAACCATTTTACATAGGTTATTTAAAGCTTTCTGCATCCAATCAGATTAATCAATTCATGTACACCCTCATAAACAACCAATAGAAAACTGTATGTATGAACACACCCCCAAAAGCCGATAAGTTGCGTTCAATACTAAGATAAAAATCTTTTAAACATATCACAATGAAATAATCATATAAATTAAAGTATTAATAAATAAATAAATAAATATTTTCTTATAGGTGTCAACTTTAAAATTCTTTTAATGCACTCTGCTTCATTTAAAACTGGCCAGGAACGGGCATTAAGGCATAGCTGCCAAACTAACTCTGCTCTTTCCAAAAGTAATGACCACACTGTAAAGATGTGAAACAATGCCCAATGGGCCCAATTGTGGACACAGTGGGTTCTATTACACATCCTTTGGCAAAATTTGGGGATTTTAAATTAAAAAAAGCTTGTACTTAATGAGCTCCACTTGTGTGTTGACGCGTGGATTTCCTTAAAAGACTGGAAGCTGCTAGATTTAATAAAGACTACCTATTTATTACAATAGATGTCAAGGATTTGTATACTGTCATACCTCACGATATTGGTGAGGAATGGTTCTGCAACTTCCTAAGAGGTAGAGGTTTGGCACAGGACCAGATTAATACTTATGAACAACTACTGGATATGGTGTTGAGAGCTAATTTTATTATAATTGATAAAGAGTTGTATCATCAGAAGGAAGGTGTAGCTATGGGCTCTTCCTGCGGGGGTTTGTATGCTAACATTGTTATGTTAGAATGGGAGAAAAATTATTTATTCACTTGTCCCTTTTCTCCTATTGTGATACCTACACCTGATTTTTGGATGAAATCTTTATTTTGTGGAAGGGCCCTAGCAAGGAAGTAATGAGCTTTTTAGAATATATTAATACAACTATGACATTTTTGAAATTTACTCATACGATGAATTAAGACAAAAATTCCCTATTTGGATGTCCTTATTAAGAAAGACATACCAAAAATAGATTTACAGCAGAAATTTTTCAAACAGCAGCTTACTCTAACACCTTTCTACATTACCAGAGTAACCACACCTACACACAAAAATGGGCTGTAATAAAAGGGCAATTTGTGAGGGCAGCCTGCATGGTGACACTATGAAAAAAAATTTAAGATGAGTGAGATAATCTTAAAAATATGTTCCTTCTGAGGGGGTACTCTTTAACGCTTATTAGTGAGTTGTGTGAGGAAGTTACTGAAAAGAGGGTCAAAGGCCACTTTAATCCCATATAGGGTGAAAAAAATTAATAACAATGTGTTTACTGATCAGGCAGATGCACAACTTACACAAAATGTTTTGATGGGAGATAATGCCACTTTTAGTTTATGTAGTACACAATAAACAAGTAATGGTGGAAACTCAAATGATAACTTTTTGAATGCCTTTATAACTACCTTTAACATGGATAGCTACTACATTAGGGGCCTTATATTTAAGAACTGGAAAATTTTGGAGAGAGAAAATTAAGTGAGGGAGTGAATGGGGAATAAACCCATGTTTGTATATAAAAAGGTATGGAATTTTAAAAATATGTTTGAGAACATTGTTGAATGGAAAAAGACAGGGATTATGACTAAGTGTGGTCCCTACATTCACTGTAGGTACATTTTTGAAGTGAGTGAAACCACTATTAATGGTTTTAACATCAAAATCCAAGGTAGACCAAGTTGTAATTCTGTTAAAGTTGTGTATTATGCTATTTCTTCATTATGCCAATGTTTATACGTGGGCAAAACTAACAAAAATTAAAGAACAGAATGGGAGAACACCTGTGTGATATGCACTCAAAAAAAAGAGACTAATGCCTTGGCTAAACATATAATGAACAACTACGGGCATGAATTCAGGTTTATTGTGTTGGAAACACTGAAGATTTCAGAACAGAGAGTGGTGTGGCTATTACTTTTAGAAATAGCAGAGTTAGTTTGACAGCTATGCCTTAATGCCCGGTTCTGGCCAGGATTAAATGAAGCAGAGTGCATTAATAGTCTTCTAAAGTTGAAAGCTATAAAATAGATAATTTATTTATTTATTAATACTTTGATTTGCATGATCATTTTATTGTGATATATTTAAAAGACGTTTATCATTTACAAGTATTGAATGCAATTTATCGGCTTTTGGGGGTGTGTTCCTACATACAATTTTCTATTTGCTGTTATGAAGGTGTGCATGAATTAATTAATCTAATTGGATGAAGGAAGCTTTAAATAACTTATGTAAAATGGTTACTTTATCTGATGAACTTGTAATGTAAGAGTGGGATGAAATCGCTAATTTGTGTTATTGCTACTGTTTTTCATTGCATTTTAACTTGTTGCTAAATCCATTTTAAATAAACCTTTGGACTGCATTCGAAGACATCTTGGCAGCCTTTCTGGTAATATTCTTGTTCTGATGTTTTGCATCATTTTGGTTATTAATGTATGTTATGAAATTTGAAAATATTGAAGTCCACTTCACTTATTAATTTGACAGATTTCCCTTAAGACATGCTTATTTGGTTAAGGGTGTGGTTACACCTCCAGTTCTTTTTTAGACCATGCCCATTTTGAATGTTCAATATATTTTCAAGATGGGACTTATACATTGAAACATTGACACTTCCTGGTAGTGGACCTGAGGTGAGAAGGTTTTGTCCCATGATGTAAACAATTAGTAGATCAAAAATTGGAAATTCTGAGGTAACCTCAGTCGTCGTATGCCTGTTCATGGGTATAAAATTAAGGATGAAGATAAGCTTGCAGTTAAACATTATGCAAATAATATTAGGAA
Source organism: Protopterus annectens (assembly GCF_019279795.1). NCBI lineage: Eukaryota > Metazoa > Chordata > Ceratodontiformes > Protopteridae > Protopterus > Protopterus annectens. Next base: position 1,359,292,917 of record NC_056731.1, read on the forward strand.
GAAGAGGTGGGAGGTCTTTTATGCAATACAGATGTAAATGGGAGATTAGTAGGGCAGGTGTTTGAATGGTCACGGGAGTTATAGCAGAAGGTATAAAAATCGTGGGGGGGGTGATAACTTGATGGCTGACAAAGTGCAAATTATAATTTCTATTGAGGTAATGAGGATACATATTACTTTAACATTCCAGAATGTCAGAAGACCTTGGCAGTGCGCTTAAGGCAGCAGATTATTCTATGATTGTGTAGTCAGACAGGTCATCAGAAATTATGAAACCTTATGGAGTTTGGGACATTCTTAAGGATTAGTAATAATCTTTGCATGAGACAGAGACTTGCTGGAGGCAATATTATAATAAAATAAACGACTACCTGAACAAGTTATAATTAATTAGAATTGTCTCTGTGAACAAACATTCAGGATCTGTTGTTGCAGGTTATGGCAAAACAAGTAGGTGGATAATCCATAGGCAGTGAAGGCATTCAGAATGAGGTTTGGAGATTATAAAATTATACATTTTCTACGACTGTTGAAATTATTTAATAACACAATTCAGGATGGAGATGGTACCCCTTTTGGAAAAAGGCAGTAGCAGCAGTTCTATCAAAATAAGGAATGCATAAGATAATGATATCATTGTATTGACTGTTTTTTGTATTAAATCAAGACAATATATTGTTTATGGTCATTTTGGCATCCTGCAGGGCATGATAGCTTCCACTATCAATACAGCTGGACTAGAGCAGAATTGTTATAGGGAGACAGTTTTTATATATTTTTTTTGAAAATATTTTGAAAAATGAAATGATAATAATGCAGTTAAGACATAGGGAAAAGAAATGTTTAGTGGTGGTTATTTTGGATGATGAGAAACACTTGATAGTGTAGAATGCTACTATTTGAATAAGGCCTTGTTGGTCCTGAGACCTTCCTACAAACATGTTGATTTGATCTGAACTATATAGGGGTTTGGAGCTAGGATAAAGATTCATGCTAGACTGCCATTCCCTTTTGAATTTGCAAGGTTAGTTAGTAGGGATGTCATTTGCTGACTTTGCTTTTTGCACTATATTTGTAGCCCTTGGTGGTATTATGGATGAGACAATTTGACATAAGTGGTTATAAAGGGAAGCAAGAAGATTTTAAAACCTTGCTCTTCACAGGTGATATTCTTCTATACATGCCTAAACCAGAAGAGGAATTCTGTAAATTCTATAGAGCACCCAATAGTTTTGGTAGGTTTGCGGTATATACATTTAGTACAAGCATGACAAACATGTGACTCTATACTCATTCATAGTTTAAAAGCACTACTTATCAATGTGTGGTAATCTACCCATGTGAGACATTTCAGAGTTTGGCTGGTGATTTGTTTAAGGGATTTTTGTCAGAAACGTATGTGGAACTTATGAAGAAACCCAAGACTGAGTTTAAACAGTGGTATCTTTTGGGACTGCAAATGGACCACTGAGTTCAGGAACTGTAGAAATTTGTGTTGTCATTGCTCTGCAGTCCTTCCTTGTGGGCATCCCTTAACATTTTGCAAGGTCACTGAAGAACATAATGCAGGGTTTTATGGGTAGGTGACTAGGCTGAAGTGGTTGATAATGCCATAAGAATTAGGAAGATTAAATTCTCTAGATCCTTAATTGTATTCTGAGATGATACAAACAAAAGCCTTTTTATTTATTGTATGTGAACTTATATGAGGAAAGGGGGATGCAGTCAACCTCCTTATCATGTGAAAATCAATGAGAATTAAAGTAGGTAGCTGTGTGACGGTGCAGATGTACTTTGGGAAAAAGTAGAAACCCCGATATCTGATGAAATTGTTGATGCAGAGGCTGAAACAGATGTTTAGTATGTTAGGCACATGACATTAGCTGAAGCTGACATGATGTTGGTGCTATTCTGTTGAGTTGTGGACCACTGCATATACTTGCACAACATAGTACAGAGCGTAAAAAGGAACAAGAGATTCTGCTATCAAGCCCATTTTTACATCTGGGTTAAGACTCATGCTCATACCTTCCAGCCTCTTAGTTTAAGAAATCTGGACAACATCTAAAATAATGGGGGGAGTGGACAAAGTACAAAAATAGGGGCAAATTTTGAATATTGCCTCTATAAATTTAGAAAGTTGCTAGAATAGTAGGCTTTGAGTTAGCATGCATTTTCTGAAAGTTATGAACTCTGAAACTCAAATGTATGTCATTAGTTAGTGACTTCAATACACAGTGATTTGCCAGAAAATCCACACACTTTATGAGAAACAGACTAAACATATGAAGCAACAATCTGGACATTTTGTGAAAAATCTGGCAGTTAAGAGGTAGTGAGTTCTGGCACCCTCCTCACGAAAATGGATTGTGGCTGTTTTACAGCACCTTGGCTATCCTGTTTTGCAGATTCATATTTAATTTTTTATTTTTTTATTATTTTTAGCAACTTCATATGCAGGGTAAGATTATTAGCCCCTCTCTGGAGTGGCACTCTGTAAGTCTGACTGCTGACATCAGTGTCATTCCTATTTTTAGTTTAACTCCCCTGGACTCAGTGTTGCCAACCTTCTCATTTTGGTTTGGCAAGCAGGAGGCCAATAAACAAGGCTGACAGAAAGAGAGAGTAAGCGAGAGAGAGAGAGAGAGAGAGACACCAGCCTGAGAGACAACATAACAGCTAAGGAGATAGCTTTTGAATTACTGTTGGTTAGGCCCTACTACCCCCCACCCCACAAAGTGGACTAATATTTGTAAACAAAAGTGAGCAAGGAGGCCTGGTTTCTGGGATGGCCTTGAATAGAGCGTAGGGACAGATTCACTCACAGTCACACCCAATCTATTTAACTAAGCAGTTGCTTTCCAAACTTGGTCTCTACCAGAGGTAAGAAAAACAACTCCTGTCCAACAGCAGTCCATCCCCTTTACCCTACCCATTGGGAAAGGTGAGAGGCATCACCTCATTTTTCCTTTTCTGCCCCTTTGAGCTCCTGCAAGTGCCTAAGCTGCTAAGTGAACTTGGCTCACTTAAGTTATAAAGAACTTTATCCCTCTACACCATTGTAGCTATGAATTCCTGGTCCAATGGGAAACTGTATGCTATAAATAAAGGAATGCCGTGTGACTTGTCATTCCGTTCTGTTGACCATGGATCACTGTATAAACTCATGCACAATGCAAGAGAAAAGGATTTAGGAAAAGATTCTACAGCCACATTCTTTTTTATTTCTGTTTGGATTAGCAGTACAAAGTCCAGAATCATGGCACTTTCAGCCCATTACTCTAGCCTTCCAGATTTAATTTTAATGACTAGACTTTTGGGGTCCAGCTGCAGGTAAGACTGCTCATTGTCACGGCACCAGCTGGAAGGTATGATACTATCTTTCCAGTGGGGGTTAAATTAGTTTCTTTGCACTTATGATACTTGTTGGGATTTCTACTGATTCTTTCATTTTGTGCTGTTGTATTGGTTTGCATTTTTACTGATCTTACTGAGTTGACTGCTATCTCACTATCACTTCCCTGTACGTATATTACTTCTTGTTGAGTTGTTGGCTATCATACTGTTTTTGCACTTCTAATGGATTTCCTGAGTTTATTGCTATTTTATTACAGTTGATCTCTAACATCATCACTTTTTGACTGTCCCCTGCCATTGAACTGCTGCCTGCTGTTAAAATTTTTGCTTTTATACCATTTGTAGTTATTGTACTATCTTTTCCACTTTTGCTCTTCTGTGCTACTTACCTTTTTCATTTTTCTTCTGGTCTTTTTAGGTTATCTCCTGTTTTTATGCCATTGACTGTTTTGTTGCACTGTTCAGCTAACATATTATTTTGTCCCAAGGCTGGCTTTGCTATCAGATGGCTGTTGCTGTTAGATCACTGCTTGCAGCTGTGTTTATTAGTATACTGTTTTTACTATAAGGATTTAATTGGTACAAAACAATTTGGGGGTGTAAACATTTCCATACTTAATTCTGTACACTCAAGCAATTGTTGTTACATGCAGTACCATTTTTACTAGATTGCAACGATTTAGCATTATTTGCTTCATCATCCCTATCCAGCTATTAACACAGTCCTCCCATATACTTTACAAACCAAACATACCTAATAAAAACCTGCACTACCACAGGCTGCACTTCCTTCTAACTTCTTCCAATAATAGTGCTACCAACATTAACTCTTACTTTCAGTACCTAATAAACCATTTCAAAAGCACTGTCTGTGACCAAATGGTCAACAGACTCTCTTGTTTTGTTAGGGATAGTAAAGACCTCTTAGCACATGGTGTATGCATACTGGCTCACATGTCTGTTTCCCATGTAGTGCCTTTGTTAGGTAACATTCAATCCATGAAAATCCAGTTCAAACATTATCAGGATTTCACTGTGCAATGTGTGATGCTTAAATAACAAAGTGTTAGACCTTTGGGCTTACCTCACCCTTGAAGATATCCTTACTTGCAGAATTATTGAGTCTTGGTTTCAGGGAAATGGTAGCACTCCCTCCTTAACATGGTATTTTGCCTGCTATGCATTCAGGGCCACTTGTAATGGTCAGAGCTTTATCCACATTTGCTGGGGACACCATAGTCTTGTGGAAAATATTGCATGATACCAGTCTAGAACTTGTAAAGGTCCTAGTGTATCGCAGCAAAAGTGACTACCACATCATTGTCAATTATAAGTACCCATCCATGTTTCCAACATAATATACTGATTATCAAAATCAACTCAATAAACTAGACACCAAGCTTAATGCCATTTTATGGGAGATTTTAATTATCCTAGTATCAACTGACAAACGTATATTGCCTTCAGTAAAAACATAGTGAATTCTTAACTTTACAAAAACAGTTCACTACTGAAAAGTGTCTCTGTCCCTAACTGTGGTGTTAACCTCTTCAACATTATCATAAAAAACTTCTTCCCCTACTGTTCAACCTCATTTGCCTCTACCTCATCAGTAATGTCTTTTGCCTTCACTCTCAGTATATGCCTCCACCAATCATCATCATCATCATAAGCAGCAGCAGTCATCTTTTTTCCATTTTCTACATGGGGTTGTGTGGCACTTCATCTGTCACCATGTCTCTTGATTCAGTGCCACTCTACTATCACCTTTGATACACATACCGGGTCTTCTTTCTTGCAATTCATCCATCTCTTTGCTGGGCATTCTCATTTCTTCTTGCCTTCTTACTGTCTCTCCCAAATCTTCACCAAATTGCCTTCTGATTTCTGTCACAAGTGCCTAAATCACTGTAATCTGTTCAAATTGATTTTCTCTGTAACTAGAGCTATTTGGCTTTTGTTCTGATAAGATAACTTCTTCGTCTTTTCCACATTGTGCATCCTACTTCCACTCTCAGGCACTTTATCTCCATCACCTCTAGCTTCCCCAACTGCTCTGCTCTACCTTCACTGCCCAGTTATTTGAACCATACAGTAGTACTGCAGGGATACTGTTTCATACATCATACTTGTTAGCCTCTTTGACATTCTTCTGTTACACACTATACCTGACAACTCTGTGCCAGTTGGTTGCAGCCCCTGCAGTTCTACCTTTGCTTCCTCATTCTGACTTCCTTTTTCATCAAAAGCCCCTGTTGTTTACACAAAGCAGTTAACCTACACTATTTCTCCTTCTGTCTCAAATTTCAACTTCATCTAATGTCTCCATTTGTTACCATAACACCTGTCTTTTCTGTGCTCAGTTTCATCCCATGTAATTTTAGTTTTGCATTCCATTCACCCACAATTTAATGAAGTTCCTTTTCAGTCTGCTTGTAATACTACACTATCAGCGGGGTCTATATTAGATGAACGAAAGTTCATCTTAGCGAATGCCCCCATGAGTGAATATTGCGGAACTCGAAACCGCAATTGAGAGATCATGGTACAGTGAAGATGGGAATATTTGCCCTTTCCTCATTGTAGTGAGATCTCGGAGTTGGAATATATATTTAGGGGGGGTGGGGGGTGCAGCCCCTCACAATTTCATTTTCGAGTATCTGGATATTCACTCATGTGAGCGTTTGCTAAGATGAACTTTCATTCATCTAATATAGACCCTATCAGAGCACAGCAGCTTTCTTGATCTGTCTTCTCCATCTTGACTGATACTGTAGTCTGCCACTAGTAAGAACAGTATTGGGATTAGATGAAACTTGATTCACCCCCTCACTCCCACTGGGAACCCATCTGTGAGTCTGAACACTGTTTGTACTGATGTCATTATGTCCTTGTACACAGCCTACACTAATTCTCTCAATGTTTCAGGAACCTTGAACCATCGCAAGACTGCCCATATTAACTTTCTTTGTACCTTGTAATACGATTATCCACATCTAGGAATACTCATTTGGGCTCTTTCCTCATCTCTAGCTTCTTCTCCTCTATCTGTCCCATTACAAACAGCAGGCCAGTTGTGCTGCATTCTAATCTGAATCTGAACTGCTCATCTCCCATTATACTTTCTGCTGCTCTGTGTATTTATTTATCTTTCACCCCCCCCCCCCGGCATTTTAATATAGTGTGACAGGGGGTTGATACCTCTGTACTGCCCATTGTGGATGTCCCCTTTGTTGTTGTATACCTGCACTAGAATGCTTATTCTGCAGACATCTGTGATATGCTTCTCTCTCTCTCTCTCTCTCTCTATATATATATATATATATATATATATATATATATATATATATATACTGAGTACATTCAGAAGCAATTTCTCACCTAATTCACCCATTCAACATCTTAATTATATCTGCTGTTACCTCGTCTGAACCTGTTGCTTTCCATGACTTCACGCTGTTCTTATTCTTCTTGGATAGGCTCATCGTCCTTTTTCATTGTAGGCTATGTATTAGAAAGTAGAACATCTGTGGGGTTTTTTTCACTCAGAAGGTGATGGAGTTATTCCTTCCATTTGCCTTTCATGTCCTGTTGAGCAGGTTGTTGCTGGTATCCCTTATAAATGATGCCTGATGACTACTGTCTTTATCTGTCTGTCTGTCTGTCTTGGCCTTGCAACTTCTTAGAAGTTCTTTGTGCCATCTGCTGAGTCACCTTCCAGAAGCTGGTAAAGTGCCTCTGATGAATTGTTCTGTGCTATTGTGATTGCTCTCTTAGCTGCTTGTTAGCCAACTAGCATTCCTTCTTAGCCTGGTCCATCTTTTCTGTATCCTCTTTTTCCTGTACTCCTCTTTTTATTACTTCCTGAAGTTCTGTATTCCACCTCCAGTTTTCCTTATGCACATAGGTTCATAGGTTCATAGGTTCATACTAGGCTACCTGCCCTAGGGTATTTATAAGCCTAGCCAGAGTGTGTTTGGCTTTCGCCACCCATTTTAAAATAATTTTGCTATGCCCTTTTTCGAGGTTAGTATACTGTGCCTCTGTCTAACAGTGACACAGAAGTGATACCTGGGGTAAACCTACGATCTCCCATCCACTCATCAAGATTCCTCTTGAAGAGAGTCAATGAGGGGCTCTGCCTAACCTGGACTGGGATTTTATTCCAGAGTGAAGGGAGCCTCTGGGTTATGAATCTGTCCCTCCAGTTTGTCCTATTTATTTCAGTGCTGAGGTTCAAGTCTCTCGAGTGTGTAGCTCGATGGGATTTGGATTTTCTGAGGTGCAGCTTGTCCATTAATTCCGGGTTGGACATGGCTTTATACATCAGGCACAGATCGCCTCTGAGCAGGCGGTATGCCACTGAGTAGAGCTGGAGTTTCTTTAACCGGGCAGCATATGGCATCTGTTTGAGCCCTTTGATCCTCTTGGGGAGGTACTTTTGGGGTCTTTCCAGTTGCTGCAGGTGTCTGGTAAGGTACATCCCAAAAGGGGCATTGTACTCAATTATGGACCTGATGAGGGATGAGTAAAGAGGCACGATGACCTCCCCTGATCTAGATCTGGATCCCTTCATGATTAAGCAGGCTATATAAAATGTTTTTCTAACCACTTTGGCCACGTGGTTGTCAAATGAGAGATTGCTATCAACTTGGGTCCCCAGGTCCCTAATTACTTCTTCTGTACTTAATGGATTACCACATATGTGGTAATTTGTGGGCACTTTGTTTTTGCCAAAGGGGATGACTATACACTTTTTGGCATTTATCTTGAGGCCATGGCTCTGGCACCAGTTGTCTGTTTCTATGAGGCCCTTTTGGATGATGCTTGTGTCGGCTGGAGTGTCAATTATGGTGCCCAGTTTGCAGTCATCTGCAAACTTGGTCAGCCACAGTCCTTCCGTGTTGGCCTGTACCTCCGAGAAATATATATACCGAACAAAAGAGGTCCCAGGACTGAGCCTTGTGGGACGCCACTTGTAACTGGTTTGGAGTCTGACATGGCTCCAGCAATTCTAACCATGTGGGTTCTGTCCTTGAGCCAGTTTGCAACCCATCTAGTGACATAGGGGTTTATATTTAAGCTGGTGAGCTTATCTATAATGCCCGAGTGGAGTATTGTATCGAAGGCTTTTGCGAGGTCCAGGCAGGCTGTGTGGACCACCTTCCCCTCGTCAATGGCCTTAGTGACTGTTTCAAAGAAATCAACCAGGGTTAAGAGGCAGGATCTGCCCTTAACTAAGCCAAACTGTGTAGGATCCAGTGTCTGTAGGTCCCCAATATCTTTATTTCTGAGGTCCATGATGATCCTTTCCATAGCTTTGCAGACCAAGCTAGTCAGGCTTATGGGGCAATAATTTCCAGGATCCGTTGAGGCACCACCTTTGTGGAGAGGGACCACTGTTGCTGAATGCCACTCTTTGGGTACATATCCTGTAGTAAGGCTGAGATTGAACAGTAGTTTTATGTTTGGGTTTAGCTCTTCTTGGAGTTCATGTAGGACGCAGCCTGGGACACCGTCTGGTCCCATTGATGCTGTGTTTTTTGCTTTGGAGAGGGCAGCTCTTACCTGAGCATCTGAGATGTCAGGGGGGCAGCACTCTGCTGGGATAGATATTTGCCCTTTTGGTGGGGAGGGGGGGAGAAGTTTGCGCTGAACCTGTCAGCTAGGATGTTGGCAATGTCTGTGGGTCCGGTGTATTTTTTGTCATTTTGGACTAATTCTGAGCATATCTGGGAATTCCCACCTAGGTTCCTAACATAACTAAAGAAAGCCTTGTGATTATCCTTAGTGTCCTGTGCAAGTTTTCTCTCGATGCTGGCCTTAGACGATTTTATGAGTGCCCGTAGTTTTTTGCTAATACTGATCAGAGATGCCTTCCCTTTTTGGGATTTTGCTCTATCATGAAGTAGCCTCCTCCTTCTACTGTATAGTTTGTTTATGGCTGGAGTCCACCAGACAGGGCGTCTGCCTTTGGAGGATTGGGACTTGGTTTTATTTGGGATTGTATGATCCATGCATTCCTGAAGGTGTTCATAGAATGCGTTTATAAAGGATTCTGCGGTCTGGGCCGTATTTCCCACAGGCCCGGGGGCTTTGAAGGATTCCACCTCGGTTTTGAGGAGTGTGAAATTTGCATTAGAGATGTTTTTCACTGTGGTTTTCAGGGCACGGGGTGGAGTCGGGATGTGAATATCCAGTGAGATTAGTTTATGGTCCGATCTTACCAATGAGGGATACACTTCTGGTCTGGAGCATAGAGTCCCCATGTTGGTGATGATCAGGTCCAGTATGTTTTCCCTTCTTGTGGGAGTGGTAACAAGTTGTTCCATAGCATCTGAGTTTATAAATTCTAGGAACCTTTGGGCTAGGTTGTTGGAGCTAGAGTAATGCTCCCAGTCTATGTTTGGATAGTTGAAGTCACCCAAAATAATGGTGTTTGGAAAGACCTTCATATTTTCCAGTGTTCTCACAAAGGCTGAGTTGGGTTCCTGGGTTTGGGAGGGTGGTCTGTAGCAGGCTATAAACTGAAAGGCAGTTTTACCCACTGTTAGTTGCACATGGATAGTCTCTGATGCTTCGTGCTGTGCCACCAACCTGGAGGTGTGGGTATCTTTGACGAATATTGATACTCCCCCTCCTTTTGTGGTTCAGTCCAAGTTTTGGGGCCGAAAAGCATGGTATGAGGTATAACCTGGTAGTACTGGGGTGCTCTCAGGAGCCTTGAACCAGGTTTCTGTTACTGCACAGATATCGATGTTCTCCATGCTAAGGAGAGTTTTGAGTGCATGCATCTTGAGGTTTAGACTTCTGGCGTTGAGTAGCATTACTCTTAGTTTCTTATCCCTTGTGATACCTATGGAGGTGGGTTTGTCTTTTGAGCCTTGCCTAAAAAAGGCACTATGGGGGTAGCAAGAGCCTTTGCCAATATCCGAAAGCCCAGGGGTGACAGGTGCAAGCCGTCCCTAGTGAAGCATTGTGGCTTATCGAGCATGTCATCCCAGGCTGACAGGCATTGGATCCCCTTTGAATGACACCAATACTTAAGCCAATTGTTGAAATTGATCATCTTATCTTCATATTGTGGCATCATTCTTGGTGAGGGTAAGATGCTACTCAAGGTCAGGGTCATACCGGCCTGGGCTACATGCTCAGAGAGCTCCTCTATGTCTCTTTTCATGTAGTCCAGGGAGGTACATCTCAAGTCATTCACACCAGCATGGACAATGACTGAGTCATGTTTGTACTTGCCTTGGAGTGACCTGAGTGCTTGTGTTATGTGGCGGATCCTAGCACCCGACAGGCAGCTCACCATGACCTTCTCCTTGTTCAGCCTGGTGAGCGGGACATCAGTGTGCCTGATGATAGAGTCACCTATTACAAGTGTATCAGGTGTGTTGTTTAGCCTTAAGGGCTGTGACTGTTCAGCACACTGGCTTTGTGAGCTATGTGTTGTACGTGTTTTGTTTTGGGGTAGCAGTTGCTTGGGTGTCTGCTTTGGAGGTCTCTGCTGGTTAGGCAGATTTTTATTTAGAGCCTCTGAGTATGTTTTTGTGTGTTTATGTGTTTGGTTTGCTGTCGTGGTAGGTCTATGTGAGACTGGAATTGTAGTGAGTGTGGTTTCCTTCTCCTCCTGACTGGTTACGCCAGTACTGAGTTGAGAGAGCTTAGCCTCCAGTATGGCTATATGGTTGCATCTCTCACATGTGTTGGAATTTGTTGGGAGGAGGAAAGGGTTGTCTGTGTACATGAGGCAGTTGTAACATTGCCTCAAGATTCCCAGATTCACCAGCTGGACCGGAGAGGAGATTGACAACTGACCTTTGGACATGCAAGAATAGTACTGGGAATTCGTTTATAATTGGGAAAAAAAAGGGCTAATGGGGAGCAAGGTACTCAAGGGGAGTTTGTGAGGGTGTAATGCTTTTAATTTTTTAGTGCTGACTTATATAATTGCTTTAGTGGGCAAGTGCCAGGTAACTTAAATGCAATGTGTTACAGGTAACTTAAATGCAAAAATGACAAACAGTAACTTTCTTTTAAGTGAAACAAGGAAATAAGTACAGTAAGCAATGCAGATATCACTAGGGATCCACAGAAGTGCTGAAAAGCCGTGTTTTAGCTGGAATTAGCATTTCAGGGAAATAACAAGCAAACAAACAACAAGCATACAAACAAAGCTAGATTCAGCAGGCCTGGATCTAGTCTATGCTACAGCAAACAAGGTGTACCAATTTCAGTAAGAAATTATTTGCATACCTAGCTTGGTAGCATTTCTATTATATAATCTTCACAAATGCTGTTTTTGAGATACTGCCATTTTTTCTTCATTTCCATTTCTTTTCTCTTCTTCTTCTCGACATGATAGACCTCAAAATATTTTCTTGAACTCTTGAGCTTTCACTCCAATCAAATTCCACATCTTTATCCTAGTTTCTGTTGAGTTCAGAGCCTTCTCTGCCCACTGCTTGCCTATGATTTTAGCCATCAGTGATTTCACTATGGATGAATTTGCAATCTCTAATTCTACCCAAATGCATTTTCCTTAGAAGGAAGTGGCTACTCTCTTGCTGAACCATGTGTTAGCTACCATCAAACCATTTGATAATGAGACAATAAGAAGTCTTGAGTGGCCTCTCCTTCTATAACCATGTTGCCCGATCCAAGTGGACCCAGGCAGATCTCATATCCTGTTGTGTCTATTCCTATATGAGCATTCAGGTACCCAATTACCAACACCAACTCAAGCTGTCCTGCTTTATCTAGTAGATTCTGCAACTGCAGGATGAATGCATTTTTTTCTCAACATCCTCTGGTGTGAGGTATAGGCTGAGATAATCCCCTATCTTTACATTGGTGTCTGATTTCCATGGGTCAGCCGCTAATTCTGATGACATCACTGCTGTCTTCAGGAGACTCTCCCTCACCATTTCTAGTCTGTCCTTCTTCTGAGTATCAGACTGTGAATTCCAAGTCATGTTGCTTTTCTGCACTGCCTTTCCACTTTGTCTACTGAATAGGCAACATGTCCAATCCCCATCTTATTATCATGTCTACTTCCAAGCTGCATCCTGTTAGTGACTCTATATTCAGTGAAGCAATCCTTAGTTCATGTTTGGCAGGAAGATTAGTTTTACATTCAGCTTTTCCTCAACTAGAGCTGACTAGTAGCTTATTGACCAAGGGCTTCTGGGCTTTATAGCAGCCTCACACTGAGGCACGTCAACCCCTCCCACCATTAGCATGGCTCCCCAGCATAGGTGGGAGCAATTATTTTCCTCAATCCACTTATCACTGGCAAGTATCCAAGTCTATGCATCGCATATGATGCCTAATGCAGCTGGCAATCACCAGCTGCAGTCTGTGCTCCTTCCCATGACTATATTCATTTTTTTAGGTGAGCTTCAAATAGGAACTCCAAGGACATCTATTTTTTTTTCTGGAGGGGGGGGGGGCTGCCAGAGACATGGGAGACATGTAAACTCTACACAGACCAATGGGCAGGATCAAACCATGCACTTTGTGCTTGGGATGTGAAGGTCTTTACCATTATGGTAACCATGTGTCAATGTCTTTTTATTCCTAAAACAAGCCACCGTATGTTGGAATTATTCTAAAAGTCAGCTTATTACTACAGATATCCTGGAAAAGTACATCTGACATATTCTGCTTGACAAACACATTCATGATTCCACCCTTGCTTCAGCATAAATCTCAGAGCTGTACATCCTTATGAAGAGATGTGTAGAAGAAGCTGTTCTTGTCCTTCTCAAGAACAGAAATGCATTAAAAAATAAGATAGTATGGTAGAATTTTATATATATATATATATATATATATATATATATATATATATATATATAAAACTCTATAGGAAAAAGAAAATGCTCATGATTCTTTGTAAATGATTACCTTTCTCACGCTATAAAATGAACATGTGTCTGGTGCATCTTTCACCAGGCCTCCGATGAAAATGGCCTCTGTCCTAATCAGACTTCCCCAGTCAACAAATGATAAATAAATAAATAAAATTAAATAAATATTAAGCATAACAGTCAGGTGTATAATTAGAGACAACAAGGCTAGTTATTAACATAGAATTGCTTCCATATACATAGGACAACCGTAAGGTCCTCCCTCTTCAGGTGTATTAAGAAAGTCTGTAGTAACAAATAGCTCATCTTCAAACTTATCTCCTGCCTTGGCCTTATTAAAAAAATGTTTATTCCACACATGGACATTATAAGCAAATTCTCTAGTCTCAACTTTATTATTATTAGTAGTATTTTTTTTATTTGACATTTGTTTACTGGGAAGATCTCCACATTGTCTACTGGAGGCCTGGGGTGAAAATCTCCAGACAAACAGATTATTTTTTAATACAAAAAAATCAGAAAAACAAACTAAAATAACACAAAACAAAGCAAGGCAAAATCCAGGCTAACAAATCATAAATAAATAAATACAAAATTGTCCATTTTCGAGTGCAACTTAGATTTATGGATGGGAAACAGAAAATTTACCCCAGGACTGCTGTTTGGCCTAATAATGCAAATGCTTTATCCCAAGTATGAGTCCCCTCAAATTATCTATGGTATGATCCCAGTTATGCTCATTAGGGTAATATATAATTATCGACCACAGGATGGGTAGGGCTAGTCTATAATCAAATGGGATACGTTATTTTGAGCACAAAAAAGAGAAACTGGCTAGGCTTTAAATGGCCTGTAAGGGCAGCTAGCTTAGTACTTACCTGTGAACCTATGACTAATTCTGTTCATGTTTTATTAGACTGAAAAATACAAAGCATGGGAAAATTATGAAATGATGTTGTAGAGTGAAGTGAAATAAATTAGAAAGGCATTTTGCGTCAGTACGATAGAAAGGATGAAAGAGTGACATTAAATGAATTATGGCAGGAGGATGAGAAAGTAAGAGGAAATTGAGAAGAAAAGGAGATTAAGAGGGGAGGGACTAAGAAAGGGGAGGGGAAGTAAGAAAGGGGAGAGGGAAGAGAGGAAGAGAGTTGTAATATAGGGTGTGAGCAGAGTTTAAGGAGCAAGAAACAGAAAAGTGGGGTAAACATAGGGTAGGATGATGGTGTTTGGTGGCAGGGGTGAAGAGTTTGAGAGTAGGTGTCTATTCATAGGATCATAGTAGTTACTAGGCTACTGGCCCTGAGGCCTTTATAAGCCTAGTCAAGAGTTTAGCCCATGTTTAGACAAGTTCACACCCTTTGCCCATCCAGCAGGGACACGGGTAGAATCCCAGGGGTGTATGTTCTGTTTCCCATCCAGTTATCCAGGCTGCGCTTAAAAAGTAGTAAAGAGGTACTCTGCTTGATGTGGAGAGGGAGTCTATTCCACAGATGGGGGAGTCTCTGGGTCACAAATCTGTGCTGCCAACAAGTTCTGTTGATGTCACAGACCAGATTGAGGCTGTGCGTGCAGGTTACTTGAGTGGAGCTTGATTTTCAGATATGCAGTAGTCCCATCTAGGAGGGGTCCATGATTGCCTTGTATGCCAGACAGAAGTAATCTCTGAGGAGTATGTATGAAACTGAGTAGAGGCATAAGGTTTTAGCCTATTTGTGTATGGTAGATATTTGAAGCCCTGGATTCTCCTGGTGAGGAACCTTTGTGGTCTCTCCAGCTGCTGCATGTGCTTTGCAATGTACATGATGAACGGGCGTTGTTCTCAATAATAGGGCTTATAAGGGAAGAATACAGGGATGTTATGACCTCGTTGTCTCAGGATGAGATACCCTTACTTATAAGGTGGGCCATGTAGAAGGCTTTCTGTACAACAGAAGCAAAATGGTGGTCAAAAGTCAGGTTGCCATCAACCTGGGTGTCCAAATCCCTCATGACTGATTGCAGGCTTAGGATTTTGTTATTAATAATTTCTGGGGACATCACTCTCCCCAAAAGGGACGATGATGCATTTTTTGGTGTTCAGCTTGAGGCCATATTTGGCACCAGTCATTTATCTGAGTGAGACCCTCTTGGAGGATGTCCATATTACTAGGGGAATTGATGACAACACCCAGCTTGCAGTCATCTTCAAAACTGGTCAGCCATAGCCCACTGGTTTTGGCCTGCCCCTCAGAAAATTATATCCCAAATAACAGAGGCCCCAAGACCGAACCCTGTGGTACGCTGCTTGTTATGGGTCTACTGCTTGAGGTGGTTTTCCATATTTTGACCAGGTGGGTTCTATCAGTGAGCCTGTTTGCTACCCATCTGGTAACATACAGATTGATGCCTATTTGAGAGAGTTTATCTATTATGCCTGAGTAGGGAATAGTGTCAAATACTTTGGCCAGGTCAAGGTAGGCAGTGTGCACTGTATTCCCCTTGTCAATGGCTTTGGTGACTGTCTCAAAGAAGTCAACCAAATATAACAGACACATTCTCCCCTTAATGAAGCCAAACCATGTGGGATCGAGTGTTTGGAGGTTGCCAATGTCCTTGTTAATTAGATCCATGATAATCCATTCCATGGCCTTGCAGATCAGGCTATTTAGGCTGATGGGTCTATAATTGCCCAGATCGATGGACACTCTACCTTTGTGCAAAGGGATGACAATGGCTGTCCTCCACTCAGCTGGGACAAAGCCAGTACTCAGGCTTTGGTTGAATAGGGTGCCTAATGGTGCTGCAAGTTTTTGCCTGAGTTCATATAGGATGCAGCCTGGGATGTTATCAGATCCCATGAAGGCTGTATTTTTTTGCCTTTGAGAGAGCAGTGATAACCAGTTCCCTAGATATAAGCGGAAGGGGGCAGGTACTAGGGATATCCTGATTTACTGATGGGGGGACAGAGGGATGAAGTTTTCGCTAAATCTGTCAGCTAGCAAGTTTGCTATATCTACAGCATTTGTATATGTGGTGTCCTTGACCACCAGTTCTGAACAGATCTGGGTGCTTCCTTTGAGGTTGCAGACATATGTGAAGAAGGCCTTATGACTGGTTCTAGCAGATGTTGACAGTTTGCTTGGGAGGATTTCACTAGTGCTCTTATTTGCTTGTGCAGGCTAAGGAGACATTGCTTCCAATTGGGCACCTGCTCCTTCTTGGTCTTGGACGGCATTTTTTTCCATTTGTCATAGAGTTTATTTATTGCAGATGTCCACCAGACAGTTTATTTTTCCTTGTGGAGGATGATTTAGTCCTGTTGGGTATTCTGATTACATGCATGTGTATAAATGCTCATATAGTGCTTTGGTGTAGTTTTGGATATTGATGCCAGTTCCTACAAAGAGGGATGGGGCTGTGAAGTTGTTTATACATCCCTCAGTCGGCTGTAATCAGCTTTTGGGAAGATTTTATATCTAACCCTAGCTAGATGGGGATTGGAGGAGATGGTGACTTCGAAGTGACCTCTTTATGGTTGCATCTTACCAGGGAGGATGATACTGTAGGGATGCTGCAGTGGTTACTCATGTCGGTTAATACCAAGTCCAAGATATTTTCACTTCTTGTGGGGGTATCAGCTAGCTGTTCCAAGGTGTTTGCATTAACAAAATTGAGGAATGTCTGGGCATTTGTGTTCTGGCATGAGTAGTTCTTCCAATCTATGTTTGGGTAGTTAAAGTAACCCAGAATCAGGGTAAAGGTTTGGATCTTGATAGGTTCGCATAGGCGCCAGAACAATAGGGTGAGGGGGAGGGAGTGTCCCGCCACTTTTACAGCTGCAAGACCTGTAAAGACTCATGCATGTTTCGCATGCTATTTAAACCCAAAAGTGCGTGGAAACAACTACCTGATCTGCTGGCAGATCATCCACAGTAAGGAGAGGTTTATTTTTGTGCTTCCCCCAAGGCTGTCCATTTAAGTATGTAAGTAGCTGATGATCCGTTGTTTATTTATATATGTAGCTGGCACTCTGTTGTTTATTTATGTAAGTAGCTGGTGCTTTGCTGTTTATTTATGTAGCAGGCTGGTGCTCAGTTGTTTATTTATGTAGCTGGCTGGTGCTCAGTTGTTTATTTAAGTAGCTGGCAGGTGTTCCATTTATTTAAGTAGCTGGTGCTCCGTTGTTTATTTAAGTAGCTGGTGCTCCATTGTTTATTTTAGTAGCTGGTGCTCCTTTGTTTATGTAAGTAGCTGGTGCCCCATTGTTTATGTAAGTAGCTGGTACTCTGTTTATTTATGTAAGTAGCAGGTGTTACAATGTTTATTTAAGTAGCTGGTGCTCTGTTGTTTATGTAAGTAGCTGGTTCTCCATTTATTTATGCAAGTAGCTGGTGCTCTGTATATTTATGTAAGTAGCTGGTGCTCTGTTTATTTAAGTGTGTGTGTGTGTGTGTGTGTGTGTGTGTGTGTGTGTGTGTGTGTGTGTGTGTGTGTGTGTGTGTGTGTGTATTCAACATATTAAGCATTTTCTGCAACTTTTAAGTAGATTAGAATGTGTGCATACTATATTGGACAAAGTACTTCTTATCTGTTATACAGAGCTGCAGCTATCTCAATTGGCTCCCTGGGAAGTCTCAAAGACTTGAGATCCTCCCATCTCAAAGTTGAGGACCTCACCCAAAAAACAAGGCCTGTCACAGTCCAAAAAGAATGTCATTGGAACTATGGAACTATAGAAAGAAACATCTATGATTCAGTTGCCAGCATCTAAACATTCATTTAAAAAGCCACACCACCAGCTATGCCTGGTTAAATGAATGCCAGTACTGCAATTATACAAAATCTGCAACTCTTCTCAGGAGCTTTTGAAACTGATTGCTCTCCTAACAGCTTCCACTCAAGATGGTCACCCCATTTAACCCACGATGTGTATGTTGATGCTGTCAAGAAGTATGTTTCTTCACTTCTATGTAAGCCATGTTTTAATTAATATAATATTTGTATGCCTGGAACTTTTAAATTGGCATTGTTTTGTACCTAAAAATTGAAGACAAAAAGCAATGCAGATTTTTGACACAGAAATAAACATGCTTATATGGTTGGAATATTAGAATACATCTATATTGTTACTAATGATTTCTCCGTCATTTTCAGTACTCTTTTCTCCGTTTGCAAATAGCATGTTTGCTGTCCCTCAGATTGATTAAGTTCAAATACCAATTGTGTTCATTACATTACAGTCATATGATCATGTAGACCCATTGTCGTACTCAAAAGTAATCATGGCTGAACATAAAACATTGATTATTTGAGGTCATAGCATGCATTCTCTAAGATGCAACAAGGCCAGAACTGACTGTATTTAAGAGGAAAGAGCATGTGATTTCCCCTTGTATGATGTAGGAGAACAGAACAGAACACAGAAAAAGAAAAGTCAATTATGTGATTTGGGGAGTCTATAAAAGAGCCCTTTTGGAAATCTGATCTGTAATATTTGGACTTGCAACTTTGGTATCCATAAAAGCAACTTATATTAGTGTGATACTAGTAATGTTTTTAATGTGTGGCATTTCAAGTACTTTTATTTTTTGATGCTCATATATCCTTATAGTACAAATATATTGTTGGGAGCTGAACTCCTAAACTAATGGCTTAACAATTAATGATATATAACATGAGAAAGGGTATGATGATTAAACAAAATTACCCAATAACTGTATAGCTAAGATGCATTGAAATGGAATTAGTAACTTGTGGGGGAATTCAGAACCCTATAGCATACTTCAGGAACCTGTTTCTCACACTTGCTCAGGGCACTGTAAGTTTCTGATTGAGAGACTGCTGTAGGGCTACACTGCTAGGAAGGGTCCCTTATTTATTGCTGCACTGGTGTCATAGCTAATGCAAATTATCCATGTGGGCTGCACTGTGGATCTTTCTTCCATATTGTAATAATGTGGTTGAGAGCTGCCTATGACATGAGCAGAACTGTTAGTGGCCTAGCTGGTAAGCACTGTGTGTGTGTGTGTGTGTGTGTGTGTGTGTGTGTGTGTGTGTGTGTGTGTGTGTGTGTGTGTGTGTGTGTGTGTGTGTGTGTGTGTGTGTGTGTGTGTGTGTGTGTGTGTGCGTGTGTGCGTGTGTGCGTGTGTGCGTGTGTGTGTGTGATGCCCCAGTTACATTTAACTGGTGGTTAGAATTTTTGAGGCTCAAACCCTGTACCTTAGGTACAGGAGACTGCATTCTCTACCCACACCACCACTTATGATTTAGGGAGTTTAGTCCAGAGGTCTCAACTGTCTAGATTTTCACAAAATATTTGGCTCATACTTTTGGTCTGTTCCTCTTAAAATGAGTGTTTTTCTGGCAAATCAGTGAGAATGGAATTCACTAAATAATGAAAGCCCTTTAAGTTTCAGTCTTCCTATCTTTTTTGGAAACACATGGTAACACAAAACATTCAGCCTTCTTATCTTTTTTGGAAACACATGATAACACAAAACACTATTTTAGCAACTTTCTAAGATTATACAATATTTAAAATGTGTTCCTGGTTTTGGACCTTTGCCCCCCCCCCCCCAAATAAATTTTGGCTTTTTCCAGATTTCTTCTGCAGTGAAATTGAGAGCTTTAGCTATGTCAAGTGGAACGTGCAGTGGTAGTGTTGTCGCCTCCCAGTAAGAGGTTCTCTGGTTTGATTCTTAGCTGGGAAGCCTTCTGTGTGGAGTCTGTATGCCCTCTGTGGGTTTCTTCTGGGTGCTCCAGTTTCCTCACATATGTCTGGAGCACTTCTCCCTGGGCCTCTGCTAAAAATTGGCTTTGTTCCAAGTTGGACTTTCCTGCTAAATAAATAAAAAAAAAAAATACAAGGAGCTGAGAGCTTTGGGGGAGGAGAAGTTTAGTGCTGCTTATTCCAAGTCTATTTGCATTGTTAGTAGCACAACAAGTAGTAGCTCTGCAAAAGGCTGTGGGTTCTACTCCCACATTATGCAAATGGATCACTGATACTGTGCTGTATTGTACTTTAAAGGGAGTGGATGCTGCAGTCCTGTGAATGTCCTTTGGAGGAATTACCTAGTAACTATGAACTTGTTATCAGTTTCTCATCCATTCTCTATTGCAATATTACTAGCTTATTGTTTTTAATGTAAAATAGGCAAATTATTCTACAAGGGCAACAGACACTTTATTTGTAGATGAAACAACGAAATATAAAGTTGTTTCCTAGCAGCAACGTCTTCATTAGTTACAGATCCATTTAATGTGTAATTATTTAGATGACTTAACTTCTGCAGAGATTTTGCATGTTTACTGATATTGGTGTATTGTAATAACAAACGTTTGAGTGGCCTTTTATGGTTGAAATTTTCTGAAATGGGTAGATTTGTTATTATTGGTGCATACATTTTGTTTCATTGCTTACTAGAAGACTGTTTAAAACTACAAATTTAAAATGCATTCTAACAACTGGTGCTGTATCTTGCAAGGAAAATAATTTAATACAATCAGGAAGATGAATCAAAGAATGCATACATGTATGCATTGCCCTAAAAATGTGTTTGAAAACAGCCCAAAGGAAAGTGTGAAAGGCTCCAAATCATGGGCAAATTTTAAGCTTTAGTCTTGTTACCAAAACAATGGATGAAGGTAAAACAGTTCATACCACATTACCTTGACCTGGCCAAGTCTTTTGACACAATCCCCTACTCAGATGTAGTACAAAAGATGAATGATCCAGGAGCAAGCACTTACATCACTAGCTGGATTGCAACTTGCTCACAGGATGCAGGAGATCAAAATAGGGGAAGAGACCAATCACCAATGGAGTCCCCCAGGGGGTTCGGTGCTGAGACTTTTTTCTGTTTGGCATATACATCTCAAAAGTAAAAGGAAATACCAAAGGGCTTTGGCCAGCTAAGTTTGAGATAACTGCAAGCTAGGAGCAGTTATTGAATCCCCAAATGACTTAACCGTCATGCAGGAAGGTTTGTCCCAAATAATAACTGGTGTCAAAATCGTGACAATGCTCTCTGAGAACTGAGCCAATTGTTTGGCATTTGGGAACTTGTGTGTACAGTGAACTAAATTTTGACCAGCATGTGCCCAGAGTCATAAGAAGCCTTTCTATATTGCACAGCTTATAAACAAATTGATTGTGACTAGATCTAGAGAAGTTGTTGTCCCCCTTTACAAAGCTCTCATTAGGTCAATAATTTTGTATAATGCCCACTTTGGCATGTATCTGTCCAGCCACATGCAACAATTGGAATACCTTCAGAGATACCTTACTAAAAGGATACAAGTCCTACACAATAGGTCTTGCATGCACCATCTCAAAGATTTATTACTATACTCAGTATCCTGCAGAGTGCTTAGAGGTGACATGTCTGGCATACAAGGCATCCTCCGACCTAATACAGATGGATGTACTGAACATCAGCAAGTCAAATGGCATCAGAAATACTCAGTCCAGGCATCTAAACTGAATGTTGTGGAAAGATGGATATATATCACAGGGGCTACCACTGTTCCAAAACAGACTATCCATACAAATAAAACAAAGCTCATCCATCCATATTCAAATGCAATTTGGATCTAAGGACGAGTAATAGAAAATGTACTCCAGGATTACCCCTCATGTCACTAATGGATAGAGGCAATTCCTAAATGTTGCGTCCCTTACAAGGGTCCCCTCAAATTATCTATGGTATGATCAGTTATTCTCACTAGGGCTAATCCACGGGATAGGTAAGACTAATCAGAAAATGTTTATTCAAGCACCAAAAGGGAATTGAATAAGCCAACAATGTCTGTTCTGTGTAATAGTTGTATAAAAAAAAAGTTCCCTTTTAGATCACTAGTAGATTCTCTCACCCTCTGCCCCCTCAGTCTTCAACAGCTTCCGGCACCTATGTAGATTCCAACAGGTCCAGATAGGTGGAATGGGCATCTTGAGTCATATTTGGGGTTGGGTAGCCAGCTATGATTTGAATAGGGGTCTTATCAATGGTTAACTGCACCTGGAGTGTCTCCTGTGCATCATACTGTGTGACCAGCCTGGGTGTGTGTATGTCTTTAATATATATTGAAACTTCACCTCCTTTGGCTTTACTGGCCACAATTTGGGGTCTGAATGTATGATAGGATGAGTAACCAGGTAAGGATGGGGTGCTCTCTGCAGCTTTGAACCAGGTTTTTGTGACTGCACAAATATCAGCATTTTCCAGGGTTATGAATGTTTGCAATGAGTGCAGTTTCATGTTTAGATTCCTAGTGTTTAGCAGCATGACTTTTAATTTGTGTTTTGTTTACATTTTTATGTTGGTAGTTTTGATCTCATCACTTTTCCTAAAAAATGCATTATGGGGAGGCAAGAACCTTTGCCAGAAGCCTGAAGCCCAAGTGAGACAGATGCAGGCCATCTCTGGCAAAGCATCATGGTCTGTCGATCATATCTTCCTAGGCTGTTAGGTACTGGACCTCTGAAATGACACCAGAAACTAAGCCAATTGTTAAAGTTATTAAGGTATAGCCTACTACTGCCTATTGTCTTTAAGTTTAATCTCTGCATTGTGTGCTAGACAACTAACTGGCTTGCTGACTGAACTAATGTCCCCAAGTATGGTGTTTCTTCTCTAGCTGTAGAAAACCTGCTAGCAGCATCTCACTGGATTAAGTCCTGTGGTCCCTCCTGCTTGCATTTATTTCTCAGAAGTAAAATCAGGCATCCAAGGTATATGGATAAATGTATGAATCACTGTAAGTCATGTGCTACTGACTACTCACGCCATGATTCCTGAATTATAATTCAGTAGGTTGAGGTTCTATTCCCACAGCAGTCAAGTTGAGTGTGTGTGTGTGTGTGTGTGTGTGTGTGTGTGTGTGTGTGTGTGTGTGTGTGTGTGTGCGCGCGCGCGTTCATTCAACTATCAGTCTGGAGACACTTTGGGGTTGGGAAGATGGCATAATAGTTAAGGTGCTTACGTTATCACCTTTGAGGGGAAATTGGCTAGGCTTAAAATTGCTTGCACGGGCAGCTAGCTTAGTACTTACATATGAACCTATGAAGTCTTAACTAAGGCCTGAATCATACCTGCACCTGGTGTATTAATGATCATCTCATCCTAAATGTTAAGAATTGTAACATAGCTACTTTTGATGAGACCCATATTTTTTATTCATCATAGCACTGGTATTCCTTTTAAAAATAACCCCATTGTTAGAGATCCTGGTATCCACCTTGACAAGGTGATCTGTTTTGACCATCATGGCTTCCTTTTGGCTAGAAAGTCCTTCTTCCCGGTGCACCATATCTGTCATGGCATCTGTTCCATGTCCAAAGATTTCATTCTCTCCTCCCTTATCAGACCCATTATCAAATACAATTACCCCTTTGGAATGAACTTCCATACATAGCTGATACAAAGTGAGAAACGCTGAAGGCATCTAAGGAGAAAATCCTGGTTTAAGCCACATGAGATTTCCTGAC
Source organism: Protopterus annectens (assembly GCF_019279795.1). NCBI lineage: Eukaryota > Metazoa > Chordata > Ceratodontiformes > Protopteridae > Protopterus > Protopterus annectens. The sequence continues at coordinate 1,359,316,617 of NC_056731.1, forward strand.
AGACACAAATCTCTCTCTTCTCAGTCCCTTACAGTCACCTGAGACATGATATTTGCTTGCAATTTTCCTGGTATGAAAGTCCCCTTTGTTTTCAACTGTCTTCACTTTCATAAATCAAATAGCTGAAGTGGTACCCACTCTGAGGACATAAACTTCCACTATAAGACCAACAATACAAACTGACAAGATAGAATTCTATAATGTATCTTCCACCTTTGGAGTAAACATCCTGTGTACATCAAGGAGAGCACTTTCTGAAAACATTTAAAGCAAACCTTGATGACTTGATAGATAATTATAAATTCATGTCTGAGATGAATTTGGACAGTGCAGTGGTGGTGTTCTCACCTCACAGCAAGAGGTTGTCCAGTTCAGTTCTCAGCTGGAGTGCCTTCTGTGTGGAATGTGCATGTCCACCCTGTGTTTGTGAAGGTTTCCTCCCACATTACAAAGACGTGACTGGAGTGTTTCTCCCCGGGCCTCTGCTGAAAATTGGCTTCATTCCAAGTCGGACTTTCCCAGTTAACAAATGTTAAATAAATAAATAAAGGCTAATAATTTTCTATCGGAGGGAACTACAATCTCCTTATTACTACAATGATTATGTGGCTAAGCGTCTTAGTGGCTTTTGAGCCCTTAGCTTAATATAAATTATGAATTTATGTTTTCTACCAGATATAGTACAACAGGAGAGCAGGTTAAGGATGGTTTGGACAGAAACCCAGGAATATCAAGCTGATATTTGGCAGTGACTATGGTGATCATTTAAATGGGGAACATAAGTTCAGACAGGGAACAAGTTTCCACTGTAAAGTGCACTGAGATTAGAGTATGAAGGAATAGTAGTGACTGCAGACATCTAGGTAACGCTGATTTAATAAAAATGCAGCCACTAAAATTGACAGTTTCCATAAGCATGAATGCAAATCAAACAATGAGCAAAAAAACGGTCGATCCAGAACTACGTAAATGAATAAACAGACAAACTGAACCGGCAGAGCAGAAAGGTGAAAAAACTTTAATAAACACTTAAATAACACTAAAGTGATGCAATAAAATCAGAGGATAAGCGCTTTTCCACCTGCTCAGTGTGCTTCATCAGATCTAGTTAAAATACAATTTATAAAACATTTAAATGCTAAAAATTACCAGCTCAAACCCCATGTGTTATTTAAGTGTTTAAAAAAGTTTTTTACCTTTCCGCTCTACCGGTTCATTTTGTCTGTTTATTTATTAATTTCCATAAGTACCTTTTGTTGGGCGGGTAGTAAATGGGGCATGCACCTTCAAAAGATCTTACTTTAGATGGTTAGGAAATACGTGTATGGGAATGACAAACTTTGCTGGATATTGAAATTTATTCACCCACTTAGGTTTGGATATGTCATTTATTTTGAATCAAAAAAGTAGTAGGATACAGGAAATAACAGCAAAAAAATGCAACAAAACCCTGTGTCAAAATCACCACACAGAGATAACTTCTTCAAGAATTTTAGTTAGTTTATTCTACAATGAAATACACTAATTAAATTATTTTAGGAGTCATCTCATTCTGATGATTTTGGACACAGTATTTTGTCATTGAGAATGTTTACATTTTTGCGTAATGAAGTGCTTACATAAAATATTGTTATATTTTGTAGAGACACAATACAATTATCCAGGAAGTGATTTGTATTAAAGATGACAGGAGGAGAAACATAAACACATGATTGTTTGGTCATTTTCTTTGTTAGATACATTTAAAATAGATATAGAAACTATTTTATATGGAGTGTTTGGTATTGAGATACCACTTACATAGAGCTGATTCTTATTGGAAGTCAATAGACAAATGCATTTAACTAAGAATGAAAATGCAATTTGAAATATTTGTTATTACAAAAATTGTTGGCACAACAATAAATAGTACGTATAAAACTGATGCCCCACCCCAAACAAATGGATGGCTGCTTTGGTCAATGACTAAAGGCAGAAATATAAAAAAATAAAATTAAATAAAAACAACTGCATCATATACAAATGGGGAAAATAAGGAGTGGACTGCAAGGGTATATTCAGTATACTAAATTAAGAAAATGTTTTCACTATTTTATTGAACTCTACGCCTCACAGTTGAGATGACAAAGGAAAAAGGAGTTTATACGTGTTTTTTCAGTTGTTACCTTTGTGTTTGCATTGTGTCTCACTAAATAATATTATCAAGTGAACTTTTGTTTATATGACAGTTAACAATTCTAAAGTTTGTTTATGTAATAACTGTAGCACCAAGGCTGGTGGTAGGGTAAAGAAAGCTGGCTTAGAATATGACATATTTTTATATTTTTTCTCCTTTGTAAACTGTATTTGAATTCTGTTTTAACCTGCAGAATGTGTGTTACCCATGGCCTTGGAATGTATGACCTTTTCTCTTTTGGAAAAGAATGATATTTTTGCTTTTTGATTATAAAACTACATCGAAGGAAATATCTTTGAAGTGTAATGTTCTGTGGTCTCCTTATCCTTAGAAGGACTTATGTGCTGGCATATTATTAAGCCACACAAGTTGGAGACAGGAAAAGCCAAGAGTCATATTTGTAATTAAAGTGCACTTTAAATCAAGTAGTCCATAGTATGTAAATATATTGATCCAGAGAAGCTTGCAAGGGGAATAACTGATTAAGTTAATTTTACTTTGGGAAAGTAAATACCTGAAGTAAGCTGTGATACTTTCTGCTGAAAGAAATGATGAACTGTTTCCTGTGAAGCATAACTAAGGAACTGAAATGTCTAAATATTTGAGAAAAGTCTTTGTGCTGGCATATCTTTTTCATCAGATATTGAGGTAAATCACTTTCCTATATGATTGCTACCTACAATTTATGCCTATTATCTTCTGGGAACTTATAACAATGTATGTTCAGTAGTATTTAAAACATTTGCGTCTAGATTTTTTACCCAACTTAGTCTGAAGTTTTCTTTAAATATTATTGTCTGCTTAACTGCTGTTATTTTAATATTCAAAGTGTACCCTGTCATTCTTCTCTGTATTTAACCTGCAACTGTGCTGTACATTTTATTGTTTAAATAAATCTTATGTATTCATTTTTAAGCTCTGAATGTAGCCAGTCATAAGATGGATACTAATGTCTTCTTCCTGGCTAAAAATAAATAGGATAGTCTCTGGAGAATAAAGACAGCTCATAAATATACAGATTTATTCTGCAAGCATACTAAAATATAATAATGTGCATAGCTGTACCAGACAATGAAGAGGTATTGCTGCAACTGACCATGCCATTGACAAGTATAATAACATAAAATAACATAATAATTATCAGCACTACAGGGGACAAAGGAAGATACCTGTTTCAATCACCGATGAAAGATACGAATGGGAAAAAGACAGAGTAACAATTTAAGGGAAAGTGAGAGTCAGAAAGCTAGCAATGCTGAAAATTAGAACTAGTATAATAAATTATGAGACATTAGGCAGAAAACTAGCACATTTTGTTATGTTATGTCATACAAAGGTAAAAAGTTGGAGCAGTTTACAGAAAAGCAGCTACTGTGAAGATAACTGACATGACTGAAGAACCACTATAAAATCAGTCTATGTCTATATAGAATAAAATAAGGTTTAGTAGAACTATCTAGGTGATTTTAACAAAACCAACAAGTCAAAATAAGGATGTTTAATAACAGTCAAACTTGTTATACATTGCTTAGGTAGGTACTAAGCATACAGTCCATGGCACCATTAAATATCTTAAGTCAATTTCCCTATTACTCTTGAATTATGTCTGCTTAAATCACTTGCTCACAGTTCTACAGTAGGCAAATGGAGACTGTGAAACTCAAATTGTTAACTACAAGAAACAGCTCCTTAACAACTCATGGTCTTAGACCTCTGAGTTAACTGGGAGACTTTCACCTACATTTTAGCTTTAAACAAAGTACATGTAAAGAGTGCATAAAGTGCACTTAGATTTTCAGTAAAGCTCTTACATAGTTTTCATTTGGTCAAGTAGCTGAAAATAGACTAATAGCTGAAGAAAAGTACTGAAATAATTTAATGATCTAAAATATGCCTCAACCAACTTGAGACTGATTGTGGTGGTATGTAATGTAAGCTTTTATACTGGAAAAGAACTGAAGAAGTAGGTGGGTATGATGCATGATGGAATGGGAGATGGAGTTACTAGCTTAGGCTGGTATGATGCATGATGGGATGATAGATGGAGTTATTAGAATGGGAAAGTTTAGATGTTACATTTTTCTAACATCTGACTTTTGCTGCAGTTGGAAATCTACAAAATCAGATGTAATCATAATTTCAATAGGCTGTGCACCAAACTAGTTCTATTTGGTCATAGGACATGGAGGGGTTTTTCTTAGCAGCAATATGGCATACCTAGATTAGTAAGTACATAGGTTCATAGCTTTGGTGAACAACCTCAAGGCCTATTTGCCATTGACATAGAGCTGGCAGGTTCACGTGGAGTCATACAATTCCTCCTTGAATGTATGAATTGATAGGCTAAGGTCAATTAAATGGGGCAGTTTATTCCATAGGCACACAAGCCTTTGAAATCTGAAATGATTACATTTTATGGAATATTATATATCAGTTTATACTGAGGCTGAATGTCCTCTGATGTCCATGCCACCTTGAGGATATTCTATGCAAGGAGTTTCAAATTGTAAGAGTTCCTTTAATGCTCTGTATGTATCAGAAAGAAGTCTCCTCTATGAAGGCAATTTGATGTTTTGGAAAGAGAGGGACTCTGTAATCTATTTTAAGACAAGCCTTGAAGCTCTTTGATTCTGGAAGTGACAACTTTTTGTATTTTCTCCAATTGTATTAGATGTCATCTGAGTAGATTACAGAACTGGGAGCCGTATTCTATAATTTATCTGATTCGAGTATTTTTATTTGCATTTTTACAGACAAAATGTCAGAAAGGTAAATATTAATAACAAAAGAGTATAGCCCCTGCCCATGTATGTGCCTCTTGTTTATCTATGCCCATGCTGGAAATCTAATAAGAGGCTCTATAAGTGCAGCCCATTACTTCCTAGGAAAGGTTCTCACCCCAGGAAAAGTCATATGTCCATTTCTGTATGCTTTGCTGACAGTATCCGCTATAAGGCTATCAAATGGAATGAAATATTATACAAAAATACCATGATCTTTTATTTTGTTAACTTTTAACTGTTGTCCAAAAGTACTACATAAAGGTGGGGTGGGGGGTAAATAGCAGAATGTTATAATGTTGACATTAATGGTAAAGTGATTTCAACTGCACAATTGGTGTGTACTTTTAATTGCTGTTTGAAGGATGGTGTATCAGCAAGGTTAAAAGCAATGCTCTTATATTTGCAGCTATTTGCATGTTTAGTGAGCAAGATATTGGAGTAAGTTTTGTCATCTGAGAAAAAGATGCCAAAGAGAAGCAGGCCAAGCAGTGAGTATAGTAGTATCCCCTGGTGTCAGGGGATGGTGAGGATAGTAGTCCTCCTATTCTTACATGCTGTATATGATTACCTTTGAGACCAGTTGGCCTAATGGTTAAGGTCTTTGCCTCTCATGCACAAGGTGCAGTGTTTGATCCTGACTTCTGACCAATGCCTGTTTGGAGTTTGCATGTTCTCCCTGTGTCTCTGTGGGTTTCCATTTCAAACTCACCAATGAATGGAGCTGTGGGCAGCAGCACAGACTCTACATGGTGCCCTATAGGGGGAAGAGTTGTACAGATGAACTGCTTTGGGCATCTACTGTGGTGAGCAGTATACTCAAGATAGGAGAACACAAATCACAGACTGTGAACCATGGCAGGGCTAACCACTCAACAGTCATGTTGACTAAGGTCACCAAAATAGGCATGGGTAGTTACTGGAGATAAGTGCCTACTCTGACCCACACAAGGGACCTTGCTAATGGTGGGGGTATATGTGCACCTGATGGCCAGTGTGTGCCCACCAGCAGCCCTTGCCAGCCGGTGTCTAGTTGCCCAGCCTGGGTTACCTGGAATAGCTCTGTTGAGCAAAAGCTGGAAATAAAACCACCCAACCAACCTGCCAAACATGAACTGAAAATTGCTCTGCTTAATGTAGGATCACTGACAGGATGCAGCTTGGAAGTGGATGGCATGTTGATACAGCGGAGGCTGGATATCCTATGTATCCAAGAGATGAGATGAAAAGGCATGCAGCAAAGCCACTTGGCTTGTCATCCAGACTCTGCTACTCAGGTGGAGGACAGGCTAGAAATGGTGTAGAAATTGTGAGAGAGAGGCTTCAGAACGCAGTGAGGGATATCATCAGAATTAATGACAGACTCATGGCAATCAGACACCAGTGCAATGATAAGGCAGTATTCATAATCTCAGTCAATGCCCAGAGTTGTCATAGTGAGGAAAATAGTGCATTCAGAAGTTGTAGGACCTACTAGATAAAGCAGGACAACATGAACTGGTGTTGATAATGGGTGACTTAAATGCACTTATCGGGACAGACAGAACAAGATATGAGGACTGCCTCAGTCCACATAGGTGGGGCAACAGGAATAAAGAAGGAGAAGCCATTCTAGACTTCTGTCTGGCAAATGGCTTGATAGTAGCCAACACATGGTTCAGAAAGAGAGACAGTCACAAGATCACATACAAGAGTAGCCAACATGCAACTCAGGTAGACTTCATCCTAGTAAGGAAAATGCACTGGGGTAGAATTCATAATTGCAAAGCCATCCCCAGCAAAAATTCATCCCACAGCATAAACCACTAGTTGCCACAATCAGCTGCAAGCAGTGGTTACAGAAGGCTATAAGGTCAGCAGAGACGAGGCTGAAAGCCTAGAAGTTGACTGGAGAGAAAGTACAATTCAAGGAATTACTCAGGTCCTAGCACCTCAAGAAGAGGAGGACATAGGTGAAGTTTAACAAGAATGGCAGTGCCTAAAAACAGCATGCGTTAGGACTACAGAATAGATATGTGGCCAAGCCAGGTATGGAAATAAGGTACATAAGGAAAGCTGATGGTGGAATGAAGAAGTCCAGGAAGTCATCAAAAGAAAGAAGGAGTGCAGGAAGAAGTGAAAGATAGAAAAGACTGACCAGGCTAGGAAGGACTACTGGTTGGCTAACAAAGAAGCTAAGAAAGAAGTTGCAATAGCAAAGAATAGGGAATCAGAGGCACTGTACCAACTTCTGGAAAGTGACTTAGTAAGTGGCACAAAGAAACTATATCAGGTTGTAAGACAAAGACATAAAGATAAAGAAAATAGTCAGAAATGCCAGCAATAACCTGTTCACCAGTCCACAGGACATCAAATGCAGATGGAAGGAGTATTTCTAGTAGCTTCTGAATGAAGAAAACCCCACAGAAGCTGCACTGCCCCAGAAACAGCCTAGGATGAGAGAAGAAGAGGAGCCCACCCTATAAGAGGAAAGAGCAGTATTAAGGAAAATGAAGTCAGGGAAACAGCAGGTTCGGATGACGTCACAGCAGATACAAGAACAAAGTACAAGAACAAAGGGGACATCCACAACTGCAGGCAGTACAGAGGCATCAAACTTCTATAACACTGCATGAAAGTTCTGGAGAGGGTGATTGATAAATGGATACGCAGAGCAGTAGAATGTAAGATTGGAGGTAAGCAGTTCAGATTCAGGTCAGGATGAACCACATTGACCTGATGTTTGCAGTGAGACAGATACTTGAGAAGAAGTTAAAGATGAGGGGAGAGAGTCTAACAAGTCTTGGAGAAAGCATTTGACAAGGTCCCAAGAAAGCTGATCTAGGCAGTACCGCAGTGGTTTGAAGCCTCAGCAACATTGGTAGAATTAGAGCAGGCTATATACAAGGACCCAATGACTCAAGTATGAACAGTGTTCGGCCTCACAGACGGGTTCCCAATGGGAGTGGATGTACACTAGGGCTCAGCTCTGAGCCCACTGCTATTCATACTGGTGATAGACTACATTAGCAAACAGGTTGGAGGGGACAGATCAACAAAGTTGCTGTTTGCAGACAATGTGGCATTACAGGCAGACTCTGAGCTAGAACCTCAGCAAAGCATAGGAGAATGGAATGCAAAATTGAAGGCACATGGAATGAGACTAAGCACAGATAAGACAGTGGTAATGGCAGCAAACTGGGGAAATCAGAAGAAGCTGAGAAAAGAGATAGAAGGAAAGATAGTGGAACAGGTAAACAGCTGAGGTATTTGGGAAGGGTGGTTGAGGAGAAGGGAAGTCTGAATGAAGAGGTCAAAGCTAGAATCAGAGGGGCTGCAGCCAACTGGCATAGCATGTCAGGTGTAGTCCATGACAGTAGAATGCCAAAGAAGCTGAAAAGTAAGGTGTAAAAGACAGTGGTGTGACCAGTAATGCTGTATGGTACAAAAACCTGGGCAGTAAAGGCAGAACAGTTGAAGAAGCTAGAGGTGATGGAAATGAAGTGCCTGAGAAGGGTGGTAAGATGCACATTGGGGGACAGATGAAGACATGAGGACATAGAAGCAGAAGCCAAAGTAGCTCCAATTGTAAAAAAGATCAAAGAGAACAGATTATGGTGGACACATGCAGAAAAGCAGAAGACAATCTGGTGAGGAAGATTTTGGACAGACAGGAAGAAGGTAAGAGGAAGCGAGGACATCCAGCAAAGAGGTGGATGGATTGTGTGAAAAATTGGCTAAGCTACTGGTGTCATTCTAAGGGGATCCAGTATCTGTCTGCCTGGGATGACATGATCGACAGACCACAATGCTTTGCCAGAGATGGCCTGCACCTGTCACGCTTGGTATGGCTAAGACTCTTGCCATCCCTATAGTGCCATTTTTAGGCAAGGCTCAAATGGCAAACTTATCACCATAACAGGTACAAACAAGCAAAATCTGAGGGTAATGCTACTCAATGCTAGAAGTTGAAACGTCAAAATGCACTCACTCGAGGCACTCCTTAAAATGGAGAACATCAATATCTGTGCAGTGACAGAGACCTGGTTCAAGGCTCCAGACAGCACCCCTGCATTACCAAGCTATAATTCATACCACACCTTTCGGCCACCTAACTTGGACCAAAACAATAAAGGCAGAGGCATGTCCATATTCATTAAGGATATCCACACCTCCAGGCTAGTTGCTCAGCATAATGCATCTGAGATTATCCAAGTGAAACTAACTCTGGGCAAGACAACAATCCAAATTGTAGCTTGCTACAGATCTCCCACCATGCCCCAGGATTCCCACTCCTCATTTCTTGATACACTGGAAAATATTAGGGTACAACCTAACACCCTAATAATGGGTGATTTCAACTTCCTAAAATCATAAAACTAATACAAAAACCTCAACAACATCCCCTCTTAGATGGTGATATCCATCCAAACCCTGGTCCCAATGCAACACTTCCCAGTGACCCACTTAACCAAAAACACCACACCACCTCTACCCCAACAAGGCCATCTAACTCCCTTCTGATAGCTCACCTTAACATCTGTAGCATTAACAATAAAATATCCCATCTTCATGTACTCCTAGATGTACACAAATTTGATATCCTCTGTATTACTGAAACTTGGCTTAAACCTTCAACCAAAGATAAGGAGATTACCCCCCCAGGATATAACATCCTAAGAAAAGACCATATTACCAAAAAATGTGGGGGAGTAGCCATATTTTATAAATCAGAACTCCAAGTGTCAACCTTCAGTATTCCACTTCCCACAAACTCCACTGCAGAAACCCTTTCAGCCAAACTGCAAATCAACCACTGACAATGGACAAGCATACAGTCCGAGTGTCTCCGTTGACAGATCTGAACAGAATGCACGACGTTGCGCATGTGTATGCGGGAGCAAGTGGGTGTAAGCCTGTTTAGCCACCGGTATGCAAGTACCACACTGGTGAAGCAATGTAGCGGCTAACTGAAAGCAAGATGCTGCAACCAGAGGTCAGTAATGCTGTGCTACATGCAGACAAGTGCATACCCGCCTACAAATGTTCTACAGTGCTTCAGTCACTCTGTAGCCAACAGCTGTTGTTGTGACCATGAACAAAATAATCTGCACTGCCAGATTGCAAACCCTGACCCTGGACACTATAATAGACATGAGTTCCACTAAGCCATGGTGGATACACATTCAGCTGCTGTGATCACAAACACATCCTCCAGCACAGGCATCCAATAGTATAGGAAATGTATATAAGTGTGTAGATTAATAGCAGAACACATGTCCATTGCACAACCACAGTATTATGAGCAGTCTATGTGCAGCACAGAACAGTGACTGTCCAATCATACAGTGAGAACAGTAGTCCAGCATAATGCCGAAGGGAATAACGATATATGGTGCACACTGTGGCGGCGTCTCAGCATGCTTCATGCACAGTATGTCACACCTGGGGCGTTGGTACCATGAAACTGGGAGATGAAGCTGGCCAGGTGTGTAAGCAAACCACTGCTACACAACAACCTGGCAGAATGCTAACAGTGGGAGAAAAACTGTAGACCAGCTAGGTCTACTCTTGACACAACAACAGGTCCATCTCTGGCGGGATGAACCAACAGTTGTGGGTCACAACGATGTTACCACCAGTATCAGAAGAGGATCAGGGGAAGGCTGGTACATACGTGGACTAAACAGATGAGGAGCCTGCAGACTCTGGGGTGGGGACAGTATACTGGAGGTGTACCGAGACGTGCAGAGAGGGAAATGTGTGGAGGTGTAGTATGGCAGGGCCAGCAACTGGGGAATTGATGGATGCTGTGTACATGGAGCTCATTGACTGGGGGAATGGAGCATGTGTATGTCATTATGGTAGACATATGCAAATGAAGCAAAACAGCAACAGTGTAGTGGCTAGAGCATTCGCCTAATGCGCACGCATTCCCAGGTCGAGTCCCACTGCAGCACATCCTATTTTCCATGTGATATCCGTATGTTACCTTCATTGTCCTGTATAACCTACTAAGTAATAGCACCAGAGTAGTGCCTTAAATGCACATGTGAAGTTTCATACTGACTAAGGCGCTAGTAAGCATGTGTAAGTGCATAACAGCAATAGTAAGCATGGATAGTGTGTGTACTTGTATTCGCGTGGGGGTAAACATTGCCTACATAGACTGAGCTAAGTAGATGCTAGCTGAGTGTAAGATAAAGCAACCCGAGCTTAACATTGCTTAGCACTGCGCATACACCCGCGTATGACTGCTCAAATGTCCCTAACTCACTCTGTATCCGACAGCTGGTGTTTTGCCCTGAAACACAATATACAGCCTGTGGAAGGGCCACACCTGGGACACTGCACATCAAACACTACATGATTTACCATTAAACCATGACAGATGTACATAACCACTCATTCCACATACATATCATCCAGCACAATCAGTCAACAACACAGGGAATGTAGTAATAACACACCACACAACCTCTTAATGCATGAATCAAAGACATGGTGTGCCATAATGTGGGTACATATAGGGATATCTGTCATATCCTGCTCTAATACACTTCGGATATTGCAAGTTACACAGTTATATGTGGCAGAACACATATATTGCTGGAAATGATACATCTGAAACACATACATGTCTGCATGAATGACTTACCTTAGTCCTAAGGTCATCCATGTCAATTGCCAAGAGAATGCGGTACAGGCCACACATATAGGCCGAACATGCATGCACTTTTGGACAGCTATACTTCAGTTAATATAGAGAGATAGACAGCTATAGGTATATATATATATATATATATATTTATATATATATATATATATATATATATATATATGTGTGTGTGTGTGTGTGTGTGTGTGTGTGTGTGTGTGTGCATGTATGACTCACAAATAACCATATAACAGCAATCGTACAGAGATAGATTAATATGTTCAGTGTATATATCCATATATATATATATATATATATATATATATTTATATATATATATATATATATGTATATATATATATATATATATATATATATATATATATATATATATATATATATATGTGTGTGTGTGTACATATATATATATATATATATATATATATATATATATATATATATATATGGTTCCTCTTCAGAAGCCTGAATGATCATAAGCTAAGCCTGAGACCAAAAGCCTGAAAACTCAAAAGCCTGAAACCCAAAAGCCTGAAAACACACAAAATACACATACTGACTTTAATGTGGCTTCGCTATTCTAAGCACTGTGGTGAAAAGTTACGGGTTGGGTTCAGGTAATAGTGCGATTGTTCAAACGTTAGGGTTAGGGGCAGGTTAAGTGAGTTAGGGTTAGGGTGCAGGTTAGGCATGTGTGCGATAGTGACAGACTTTAGGGTTAGGGGCGGTTTAAGTGAGTTGGGTTAGGGCGCGGGTTAGGTGAGTGTGCGATAGTGACGGACCTTAGGGTTAGGGTTTTGGTTAAGGTAAGTGAGCAGATAGTAGTGTCTTTGTAGTGGCATATTAGCATTATTTGTATTCTGTGTGTTTTCAGGCTTTTGAGTTTCAGGCTTTTGAGTTTTCAGGCTTTTGAGGTTTCAGGCTTATGAATTTCGAGCTCATGACCATTCAGGCTTCTGAAGGGGAACTATAGATATATATATATATATATATATATATATATATATATATATATATATATATATATATATATATATATATATATATATATATATATATATATATATATATATATATATATATATATATATATATATATATATATATATATATATATATATATATATATATATATATATATATATATATATATATATATATATATATAAATAGCTAGAGCTATATTAATGTCCAGTTCTCTCCCTCTACATATGGGGGTGTAACATATGTACTTATGCAGATATACATAAAAAAAAAAAAAATATATATATATATATATATATATATATATATATATATATATACAGATAGACATGTGTTTATGGTTTCCACATGGGAACGGACTCCAGGCCCACTCCGTATGATATATCTGACCATGAGCACAGTTAATGGAGGTGGGGGCAAATATGAGGGACACCTGGTAATTACTGCAATGTAAACCCCCCCATGTTGAAGGGCTACACATTACAACAGAACAAATATGCACACACATCCATACATTGATGATCATGTGCAGGTATCTCTCTCTCTCTCTCTCTCTCTATATATATATATATATATATATATATATATATATATATATATATATATATATAGATATGATATACGGGTACATACACATATACACAGACAAAGGGTATTAGTAGCCATACATGTGTAGCAGTAGTGTGGGCGTACTAGGTGAAATGTATATCCCCAGCCACAAGACCTGTAACTGGTACCTGTGACATGTGTGGTGTGGCAACCAGACCCACAAAGGGGATACTTACATTGCACATATATCCACTCACAGTTCAAAGGACATGACGCGACACAGGTATGTATACACAGACAACCTTTATTTGTGGACCATACAATAATGTATGCCATTTCTGACAACACATGGATGTTGATGTATATAACCAGTGATGTATGCAAGGCCCACACCTAGCAGTCGATGCAGACAGTGCGGATATATATCATACTATGGTGTCCAGGCTAAGCCCTTCAATTTGTGCAAATCTGACAATGGATTTGCCTACACAATACGGAACAGTCAGCAATATCAGATGTAGTTCAGCAGCCTCCAATTACACCCTGTAGTCAAAACCTATGGGGATATCCATTACTTGTGGTGATGTCAATGTATCTGTCACATGTATGGTCCCTGGCCAACAAATGTTGTGGGTGTCCATGCCATGACTGGGATGATAGTAGGAATACTAGCAGTGGTGAATGATAAGCCATTACCTAACAATCCATACCCGTATCACAGCAGGACAAAGGCTGCCATATATGTAACACACACTGGAACATGCTGGTGTTACAGGATGTGTTGCAACATAACCTTATGCAGGAATACGACATCAGGTACACAAATGGATATAGCCATGTACTGCTAGCACGCAACACACACACTGCCAGTGTAATATCCGGCACAGGACCTGTGGACAGACAACACATGATAGGCACACTTCTGTCCAGCTAGAGGATGGCCCACAGTAGTGAGCTATGCAGACAGACAGCAGTCCAAGGTAGACTAGTATGTACACACAGACACACACACACACAAACACACACACACACACACACACACACACACACACACACACACACACACACCCTGTAACACCAGTAATATGCATAGCATTATACCACTCTACTCACAGTATGTCTGTATGTCCTGATCCTCCTACATATATGTGGCTGCCCTGAGTGTGCAGGTACTCCTGTAAGAGGTATTGCTATCTGCTGTCTGTAACACTGATGCCCACACACAGGAAGTTTGCCCATCACACAGGGAATGTACAGGGAATATGCCCCATGATGTAGGGATTCATAGTGGGTGGTTGCCATGACAGTGGTAATTGGAAGTACTACACATGTTTAGTCATATATACATATATGTGTGTGTGTGTATATATATATATATATATATATATATATATATATATATATATATATATATATATATATATATATATATGGCTATCTGGATACGTACATGTCCATATCATCCCACCATATGTCCTGGACATGGAGTGTAGCCCTACCCCAGCCCCTATAGTCCCAATGTAGTAGTGCAGGGGAATGTTTGGTATGTATAGCTGATATATTAGTAAACATTTGCTACTGTCATTGGGATTGTTGTCACAGACACGGTGTGTGTGGAAGGTGACATATGCTCATAACATGTGTGCCACTGGCTACTGACAGACATCCTAAGGTTATCATGGTACAGTACCTGCATATATAGCAGGCTCAACAGCCATGTCACAGCACAGGGTAGGCTACACCTGTGTGACAGTGCATAACCACAACCAATGTGAACACAGCCTCAGCCACATATGGTACGCTAGCATACTAGTACAGTATATGGACTATCTGTTCTACACCATCCTCATATGTGCCACTCACAGCATGACCCTACATATACTGGGCTGCTACACAGTCAGGTCTGATGGCTGTCTGTGGTATGGGACTTGTGTGTGCATGGTCCTACACACATGCAAGGTAATATGGTACCATACAGTGGGGCAGTATATAACAACATATAGGAGGGGAGTTAGGACAATGACATCTACCACAGTCTGTACACAGGCCACAATACATATTAACAATACACACACTGCGGACATTCACCATCACTACACAGCCCTCAGTACTGTACAAACATCCACAGGATTTCCAGGGTATGTCATTAAGTGTAACCCCTATTGTACATGACATGTGTAGCACTCTTATATATCACTGGCGTGTTATCACATATGTTGACACTGTTTACGGTGTACAGCACATATGCACCACTTCATGCACGACATATGGTACAAAGGTTGACAGAGGTGTGGCTGACAGCACATATACAGGGCAAGTATAGACCTGTTGCTGTGATACCCTCATTAATGTACCATTGTAATGGGGTTTGTTGCAACATATGTCCAATGAGGGATATGTAGTCAGTAAATGTCACCGCCTTCACCATCAACGGACTGCAATCCTCACAGTACCTTCTGCATTCCACAGATAGATGCATCATGGCTAACACATGACACCAAAAGCACAACACTGCCCAGTCTGCAAATGAGCCTGCAGATGGGGATTCCTGATATACATGGAACTGACATGGCAGGTATTGCGACATATACGGCAGGCATAACCAGACAAACACCGTTAATCCAACATTACTCCACATGCGATATAGCAGCACTTACAGTTTGTAGGCAGGTCAGGCACATCCCCTCCTGTTTGTTGCCCTATTCCCACAGTGTATGTTGTTAGAGGTAAATCCCCAACCCATCTAAAATGCTGTTTGCCAAGCAACAGTTCTAGCTCCTGCTCACAGTGACAGGCAAGGGCCAAGACCACCAGGATGTTCCCAGGTAGTGGAGTGCATTTCCATGCAATTGGCTATGGGAATGTTACCACACCAGTTCCACATGCACGTGGCTAGGAAAGGCCTGCAATACATGCAGAGGCCATCAGCTGATCATGAGCATCACGTTAAATGCACATGCTGCTGCCTAACCAATGCAGGTGTGGACCTCCACATCCACCAGAGAGGGTGTGGGGGAGGCAGACAGAGGTGAATACATGTCAGGGAGGGGTAGGAGGGTAAAACCGATGCATGTTTGTGTCACACACCTACCAGCACAGGGTATCAAACACCCGACAGCTATGTAGTGCTATCACAGTCTGATGCTGTTATTGGATGCGCCACATGGGTTATCTGGTGGGGAGCACTCAGAACATATATGTGATGGTGAGTGACATCTGCTACAGGGATATGGTAGATATACAGTAGGTGACGTATGCATGCCTGTCTGTATGAACAGGTGTCAGCATCAGCACAGGCACACTCACACAGGGACACACACATATTAACACACTTGGCAGGGCCAGGAGTGCAACCCATCACTAGTGGGATTGCCACAATAAATCAATGTGCAGGGAACACATGCACCACACGGGTGATATGGAAGTCATATTGGCAGTGAATATAAGGTGGTGTCAGACATAAGGCAGCATGCTTCACTGTGCCCTAGGGGTAGTAGTGTGTGTAGATGTGGACATACGTACCATACACTACACACACAAACACACAGGGTCCAGTTCAGACATGCATGGGTGCATGTCTGCATGGGTGTGGTTTGGCCAACAGTGCTAGCAGGCTATACAAGGGTATGCATTGAATATACCTTGGCATCAGCCCACATGACAATGGTCTGCATTGTGGCACAGGACTTTAGCTTCTGCATTTGCCCACACAGGTGGGTATTGCATCCATCTTCCAGGCACCTGGGTGACCATTGTGTGTGGCCAATGCTGTGCATCACTTGCCATGTATGTGTTCCCTGGTCCCTGACTTGGATGGTGTCTAGGATGTGCACACATCCCACATGTATGTACAGTGACATGTGGACCTGTACCTGGGGTGTCTGGCCCATACTGTGAACACAACTTATAATCAGATGTGCCAGTCTTGCCCATGTGTGGCAGGGAGTGGTACTGGTCAGCAGATTTACCCTGCACCTACATTGATAGCATGCTAACAGCATTTCCTGAAGTCAGTGTCATCTTTCCATACAAACCATGTGTTCAGGCATGGTATGTCCATTGTGAGTCACATGTGAAGGCACAGTGGGGTTACTAAATGTGATTGGCAGGCCTTGATGTCACATGCATGGGTATGGCTTTGCACCCCAGTCTCTAAGTCATTTACACCTGTTAGCCCTGTTTGGTGGACATTGTGATATATAATAGGGCCACCATAAATGAAATTAGCAAAATCCCTCCACATTGCCCACAGGTGTCACAGACTCACACCCATCTCTGCACAGGACATGAGTTACACACACACACACACACACACACACACACACACACACACACACACACACACACACACACACACACCTGTCATGTCTGGGAGTAGAACCCCTACCTATCTGGTTTATTACACTACAGCACTACTCAGTTATATTATGTGCCACAGACATTACTGAAGTTCATCTTCCCCAAAGGTGTATTTCACAATTACAGCAGAACTACCAAAGTAGGGCATTTGTAAAGTACTGCGAGTGAGTAGCCTGTAATGCATTGCTCCATGCACAGACCCTGAGACACACACACCACATCTGGAACTGGCATGGATAGAGATGGAATACTACCACACTTCTAAATCACACTACAGCAGTACGCAGTTCCAGAACGCGCTATGGCGATTACTGGGCTATCAATTTCCCAGAGGTGTACTTCTAGATGAGTGACATCGGCAGCCTTGGCAAAGTAGTGCATTTGTATTGTATGGAGTGTGAGTGGCCTAAAAAGCTTTGCTCTCTACCCAGTCAGACACACACAGTTGCCAGGGCTGGGGTTGGAACACCTACCTAACTAGTTTATCACACTACAACAACGTGCAGTTACAGGACGCGCCACAGCAATTACTGGGCTATCAATTTCCCAGTGGAGTACTTCTAGATGAGTGACATCAGCAGCCTTGGCAAAGTAGTGTATTTGCATTGTATGGAGTGTGGATAGCCTAAAAAACATTGCTCTCTACCCAGTTGGGCACACACACACACACACACACACACACACACACACACATGCAGTTTCCAAGACTGGGGTTTAAACACCTGCCTAACTAGTTTATCACACTACAGCAATACACAGTTACAGGATGCACCACAGCAATTACAGGGCTATCAGTTTCCCAGAGGTGTACTTCTAGATAAGTGACATCAGCAGCCTTGGCAAAGTAGTTTATTTGTATTGTATGGAGTGTGGCTAGCCTAAAAAGCATTGCTCTCTACCGAGTCAGACATACACACACACAGACTCACACAGTTGCCAAGGCTGGGGTTCGAACACCTACCTAACTAGTTTATCTCACTATAGCAGTGTGCAGTTACAGGACGTTCCACGGCAATTACGGGGCTATCTTGTTACCAGAGGTGTACTTCTAAGTGAGTGACATCAGCAGCCTTGACAAAGTTTAATATATGTATTGCATGGAGTGTGGGTAGCCTAACAAGCATTTCACTCTACACAATCAGAGGCAGACAGGCACACACACAAACACACACTCACACAATTGACAGGTCAGGGGTTATTTCTACTACCTAACTACTCCGTCACTACAGCAGTACGCAGTTATGGGATGCGCCATGCATTTTACTGAGCTATAGCTCTCCCAAAGGTGTAATTCATATTGGATGACCTCAGCAGGCTTGTCATACTACTGCTATAGGGAGGGCAGTGTGTGCATGGGCTACACCCCATTCATCAGAACTGTAGAACAAACAAAATGTGCCAGTCTTGCACTAACAAACTTGTATTTATTTGTAGAATAAAAAATAAAAAGCGTAAGCGCTTTCATGATAATTCCTATAATTTCATCAGACAACTAAACAAGTAAAAGTTACAGTTCATGTAACATTTCAAACTTGTCAGCTGATATGAACAAACCAATAACAAAAGACCCAAATCTTAAAGGTCCACATCAACAATAAAAAACATATAAAAAACATATAAGAAAATTAATTGAAAATGTCACCAAAAATCTTCATATATAAAATAGTATAACCATTAAAAAGTCTTCATGGATGCCTATATAATGAAAAATGTATTAAAAACTGTGGTAAAAAAGTATGACCTACATAACGTAAGAAACTTCTAAAAAGTATAAAGATGTGAGAAGTTAGAAACTTGTAAATTGTAGAATGAATATATTAAACTTAAAAATGCTTGAGTCAATCTGACTTTAAAAAAGGCTTCAGGGATGTGGTCCCATTCAAGCCTGGAGGTCTTTCAGCATTGAGTACAAGCATCCATTTCTGCTCTGCACTCTCAGTATAATTTTCGGTGTCACCTGCTCTGATGTTGGCATGTTTAACCTGAATAGTTAAAAATCTAAAAGCCTTTTTTAAAGTCATGTCGACTCAAGCATTTTTAAGTTTAATATATTCATTCTACATTTTACAAGTTTCTAACTTCTCACATCTTTATACTTTTTAGAAGTTTCTTACTTTGTGTAGTTCATACTTTTTTATCACACTTTTTAATACATTTTTAATACATTTTTCATTATATAGGCATCCATGAAGACGTTTTAATGGTTATACTCTTTTATATATGAAGATTTTTGGTGACATTTTCAATTAATTTTCTTATATGTTTTTTATATGTTTTTTATTGTTGTTGTGGATCTTTAAGATTTGGGTCTTTTGTTATTGGTTTGTTCATATCAGCTGACAAGTTTTAAATGCTACATGAACTGTAACATTTAGTTGTTTAGTTGTCTGATGAAGCGATAGGAATTATCGTGAAAGTGCTTACATTTTTTTATTTTTTATTCTACAAATAAATACAAGTTTGTTAGTGCAAGACTGGTGCATTTTGTTTGTTCTACAGTTCTGCTGATTTTGCATCTTTCCCTACCCTGAGCCATTTTGTTGGTTTCCATATCCCATTCATGTAGGGGTTGACATGCCATATGTGGGCACACATGGGGTCATATGTCACAGGTGCGTGTATACAGCTACTAGATGGCTGCTTCCTTGTACAGTCTTGTTGCACAGCTGGCACGTACACCACATAGTCTGTCATGTTGATAGGTACTGGTGGCTAGTATCCGCAGTGGGTTACATACGCACCTCATGTGTTGGGGGCCCTTAGGCTGTGTGCCAGTTGGGACAGGCCCACATGGCTCCTTGTCACAGTCACCCTCTTCCGCACATCTATGCCCATGTGCCTGTGGCTTATTATAATGTGTTGTCTTTACATATTTGCCTGCATTCCTATCCACTGTGTGTTCAAGGCAGGAGTGATGTATACTGGCATGTGTTCACACTGAGAACTGCAACTTCCAGGTATGTCTGGTCAACTGGTGCTTGCAGACATGGCCTTCATGTGTTTAAGTGTGTGAGCATGCCCAGTATGACCTCTCAATATGTTGTTGACTGACATTGCCTTCATCCCTCTAAGTGTGTGGGCATGCCCAGTATGGCCATCTGTGTTGCATGTGTGGACCACGTCCATGTTGTTTGTAATGTGGTGCTGACCTTTTGTTGTACACCAACGGGTAACATGCTGTTTCTGTAGGGTATCCATCACTCATTTGCCATTGACTGTTGCTACATTTCTGCATAGCGGGGGGGGGGACACCTGACTGTTTCTAATGTTCTACACAGGAGTGGGGGGGGGGCACACCTGACTGTTAGTCTATGTGTACGTTGGATGGGGGGGTGCACCTGACACTTGTAGACATTTGCTAGGACTGTACTGGTAAGTCAGGTACTCCATTTCAGTCTGTAGTCTTACCTATCCTGCTGGCTAGGGCTTACCAGTGTAGTACAGATCCTAGATTTGTTTACCTACATATTAGTGTCTGACTTCCTAGCCTTCACAACTTACATCTGACTGCCTGGCCTGCTGCAGTCTGTCTGTGTAGGCCTGGGGGAGGGTTAACCATAGGGCACATTCGGAGGCCATAGTACAGCATTTGTTTGTGTTTGTCTTCACCTGTCCTGCTGGCTAAGACTGTTGCTGGGTATGTGATCCTTCCTGACTGGTATGTGTGGCTCTTATGGACACTCCTGTCACTCGGGTCATTTCCTGCAGTGGGTTTTGTCACCCTGTGTAGTACTGGCTACTATGGTGACTCCAGTATGTGTTACAGATCTCATGCTGCCACTATCGGTGTCTACTCTCTGCTGCCTTGACATCAGGCCACCCAATTCCCTTGCATGTTCACATCCATACCATAGCTACAGGTAGAAACACATTCTACTCCATTTGACAACTGGTAGGTTGATTGACTTACCATGAGGGTGTGCCGGACTTGAGGATGGTGCTGGAGGGCTGCCTATGTCAGATGCACATAGTAGACTCCCTATAAATGGTTAGGCACAGGTAGTGTCATGTTTGGTATCCCTTTTACTGTCTGTGCGAGTCAGAGAGAGGTGTCATTCCCTGGAGCCCTACTGTGTCAGTGCATATGCTATGCGTTGCCTCTTTGCCAAAGCCAGGGCATACTGGGCACGTCCCCTTCTGCCTACTGGAGCAGGCTCAGGTTGTTCCTCCTCCAAGTCACTCTGTACCTGTACAGGCCTTGGCATTGCTGGGGGGCTGTGTGGCCCTGCCCCATGCTGTTCCTGCTGCAGCTGTTTCCACAGGATTATATTGTGTAGCATAGCACATACCATTACTATTTGGGTACATGTAGCTGGTGAATACTGCAGGGCTCTACGGGATGTGTCCAGACACTGGAACCATGACCTGAGCATCCCAAACACATGCTCTATTATATGTCTGGCCTGTGCGTGTGCATCATTATGGCCTTGTTGTTCAGGTGTGTGTACATTTCTGATGGGTGTCATCAGCCACGGCTCCAGTGGGTACCCAGCATCCCCCACTATGTAACCGTAGGGGATGTCTACATCGGCAAATCTGTGGTACAGCTGTGTCAGTTGCCATATGTGTGAATCGTCATAGCTTCTATGGCAGCCAGCACACATATTCAGTATAATGCCCTGGAAATCACATACGACCTGACAGTTGATGGAGAGGGGCGCCCCTGAGGTTGATGTATGCCCTACCCTGCTCACAGGGTAGTGCTTTGATGCATAAGTGCATGCAGTCTATAGCACCCACTACCCTAGGGTAGTTGGCTATTTGGTGGAAGAGGCACATATTGCGGGTCAACACCTCACGTGTGTTGAGGAAATATATGTGCTCACTGACATGTGCTGACATGGCATTCAGGAATTGGTGGAATACTCTGGATGCTGATGCCTGTGAGATGTCCATGTTATCCCCAGTTGTAGTTTAGGAGGTACCTGTGGCTAGTATACCTAGGCCTACACATACCTTGGTAACCACTGAGGTGGGTTCCCCTCAGTCAATGTGGTGTGTCAGGTGTGGCCTGCACAGCTCATCAATTTGCTGTAGGAGGTCTATGTCCACCCTATAGCACTCCACTATCTCCAGCTCATGTAGCTCCTGGTAGGTTACCCTGGGTCTGTACACTCTTTTCTGTCTCCTCACTGTGGGTTGTTCATTAGCATTGACATCCACACCACCCTCAGCCTCTTGCACATGTTCCATGTTGCCTGCTGCAGCCCTTCTAATATTGTAGGTTTGGTTTTAAAATTTCCCCGCTTGTATACACCAGTGGTGTAGAGTGTGGAAAAAGCAGGGAGGTAGATGTTTGCTTGGTTTATAGTGGTGTTCTGGGCTGGGCTGGTCTGCTTCCTGTGTGATTAGCTGATTCTGATACATTTCACCTGGCAGCTCAACTAGGTCTCATTAATTACCTTCCTACTGCTGTTTTCCCTTCCCATTGCCTCCCTGTTAAGACCCATGTGAGCGCCGTGTGAACGGAGTGCTCAAATGTGCATGGAGCTGCTTTTTCCTGGTTTAACTTCCTTTTTCTTCCTGTACAACCCAGTGCGTGGCGCACACCTGCTTAAACTTTGCAAAGAGTGCTAGGCAGGTTTAGACACACCCCATAGCTTAGCTGTGCTACGCTAGGAGCAATCCCGAGCTACAGGTCTCCAATCCATTTACAGTATGCCTGACACCCACCCCCCATGATGTCACCTATATCCTAGTCTTGCACCCAGCTATTTATACTTTTACACTCTTGGGACCTGCCTCACACCCTGGGAAAATATGGTATTCACTAACCCTTCCCTCATTTGCATAGGATTGCCTGCTAATGCATAGTTACATGTCCCACACTGAGCCTCCCCCTTAGCAACCATTACGCACTGGCCAGGTTGTCTTCTGACTGCCATTGACTTGCATGGCAGAATACTGATTTTTGTTAGAATGCTTATTTTACATTTATTTTATTAATTTCCCCTCGATACCATTTGTGGGTCGCTGCTCTATGCTTAACCGGGCAAGATCGTCAAAGATAAAATTAAACGTTGTTCATTTTTTTCTTTTACATTTTGCAATGCCAATGGCCTTCTACTTGGACATTGGCATGCTTCTTCAATGATATGCAGCCTTTATCTGGTGCTGTCATAGCTCCGTTTTGTAGATTGCTGAACTGCACTCATCCTGCATGGACGGCTGTCAGCTTCCTGGACCACATATTACCCTCATTTGCATAGTTTTCACCTGCAAATGAGGGTAATTTGCATACAGGAGCTTGGTCCATACAGGATTAGCCTAAGAGCTCACGTGAACCTCCCGGGAGCTTGTTCCCGGATTGCATATCGGCCATATTGCCGAAAATAGCTCTTAAACTAATCCTGCACACTATAAAGGGCTTCATAAATCTGGTGGATTATGTATATTACCTAACATGGGATCAAATGGTGAAGTAATGTCTTTAATGAACCTGCTTGATCGATGTTTCCTACCACCCCTCCACAGGACACACAAGACAAGACACAGGGATGGTGAGGGACACAAAAGGTTGGGGGACACCATGATTGAGTGAGGGAGGGTACAATAGAATCTCATGCCCATTAAACATGAGGACAGTGAGAATCTAGTCCTCATCCACAGGCCTGTCATCACTGTCCCCTTACTCCATATGACTGCTAGAGTGTTTGACGTCTTGTCCTCCTATGGACCATGAGGAAGATAAGCCTCTCCATCTGGTGTAGGCATACACCGATGATGTGGTACATGAACCTACTGTCCAACCCTGGCATCTCCTGGTGGGTGATGAAATCCCCACCTCTGCCAGTACTCCTGGAGGGTACCACAGCACCAGCTGCTTCGGTAGTGCTGGCTGAGGGCACAGGTAGTGCAGGGGCAGCAGAGGCAGTGCTCCCAGATTGGGTCCCAAAAGTGCTTGGCATCAGTGCTGGTGCCAGGAGGGAGACAAGCTGACCCACTGGGGTTGGCCTACCTCGCTGTACTGTGAAGCATTTAATGATTTGTTACAGATGGATGACACAGAGACATTTTGATATCATATAATAGAAAGTAAAATAAAAAAAATGTATAAAATGGGTTGAAGTGAGAAAAAAAGGAGATGCAGTTAGTACCATTATATTTATCTGAAGTATTATATTTAAGTATATGTCCTAATATCAACAAACTATAATTACAAATTACTCAAACAAATCTTTGCAATGTGGATATATTGCACATATACTTGGTCTAGTTATACAGATTACAATTAACAGCAGGGCCTTTATGCCACTTGCATACAGTTTAATTTATGCAATATTAAATAAATGCAGTATTGTACAGTTGTTACTCATGGTATTTGAACCCACAACCTCTGACTACAGTCTTACACTTGACTCCTAAACTTGGTTTGTGCTACAGACTTATTCAAGATTGCTTGCTTTTACAGTAAGGATATCCATTCTCACTTTGCTACTACTGTATAGAAAACAGAAAAAAATTATATATTTAACTTTTAAAGCTACAATAATACTTATCTTGTGCTGCATACATACCACTTGTTTCCTTCTCTCTCCAGTCTCTCCAAATCATAAGCATGAGCCTGTTAATTCAACTCAATTTTAGAATTAGCTGTGAAACGGAAAGAAAACAGCAGAAGAGCATTATGCATACCAGTCGTGCCTGTATTTAGCTTTCTGCATATTATAAATTATCTTTATTAGCATACTTACACAACTGTGAGATGTATTACTTTGAAACTCTTCCAACCACTGGTTAAGCATATCCCTCTTGTGCCTTTTTATGTTGTTGAAATGGTGTCCACACTGTTCTCCAGTTTGTGGGATGCCATTTTTACTGATACAGCCTTGGTCAGACTAATCCAAGACTTAAACTTGTACTGGAAGCCAGAATAGTCCCTGTGCAGAAGCTGTTGGCTGTGGCACTTTACCAGGAGTCCAATAAATGTTCTGGAGTCCTGAACACCCCACTTCTGTCCCGTAAATTGGGCACCTTTCCCTCCACTAACAGACATGTCTAAACCCAAAAGTAGAGCAATGGCAAATGATGATTTCCCACCAGTTCCTGTTATCACGTTTACTGGTAATGCACAAACCTGATAAATGCCAAAACCACATTTGCGCAATGCTAAGCAGACAGCAACAGTGTCAAGCAGGGAGGAAAGCAATTTTTGAAACTGGAAGGTTAATTTGACACTTGTCATTAGTTTGAGGAGTGTTGCTGCTGTAACTGCTAGGCGATTTAACTTTGCAGACATGCACTGGGGACATAAATGTCATGATCTGACACATTTTGGTTTGGCTTTATACACTGACAAAATTGATTCTTACAGTGTGGGATTCAAACCTTTGCATAAGGGACAAAATATTTTCTTCTACACCAGTAATTTTCCATGTTTGCCACACAAGAAGAGATTCTCAGACATAATCATGAATCATTCATAAATACAGGTGACAGTCTGAGGTGTTAAACATGTATGTGTGTGACCTGACAAGGTCCTTCTATATAGATTAATTTGTGTATGTGTCTTATTTAAGTGTGAAGGCCATCCAAGTCCAGATTGCAGAATTATATTTACAGAAACATAGCCAACACTATACTTTCAGTCATACATCTGAACCTTGAAAACACAGTAAGGGTGTCTTATCCCTCATACACATAATTCATATCCACACCACAATTTATACTTATGTATAAAGTGTTATAAGTGATATTTATTATAATGTGAAATGGAACAACAGTAAAAAAAATCTGGAGTTTCCTGTATTAAAGCCCAAGACCATGTGTACAGCAGCTGTCACAGGAATATTGAAATAAAACTTTTATATTTTCCTGTTCAGTACTAAAAACTGAACTGTCACAGCAGTAAAAATATGTTACACTTCCTTTGTTAGAACCCAGGACCATCTATATTACAGCCATGCATTTACGTCTGCTGCCACAGAAATAACTGTATAACAGTTGCATAATTCCCTCTTCATTCTTTGGTTCTGTGTGCTAACCGTCACACAACACTGCTTAGTGGGTGTGTATGGTAACCAAAAACATTAATAGAATGTATCCATTTTAAATTGATGACTATCTGCATCCTGTCTGCAGATGCTTGGGAAACTTGCTAAACACCATGCAACTTTGTTTAGCAGCATTGCATAATGGAAAACAAAAACTGTAATAATGTGTCCTTTTTAACCTTTACACTTTTTATGCCCTGTCTGCAGGTGTCCTGTCTGCCTCCTGTGTGGGCCACTAGTTCAGGTTTGTGCACTGCTAAGCATCACACACACAAGATAAACACAGCTAAACCTAACATTCCTTGTGTTTCTCTGTTTCCCTTGTTTGTGTTAAGCTGCTCACTGTATGCACTGACATAAAAAATAGAAGAAAAACACACAGTTGGGAAATTAGGTGAAATGAAGAAAAAGAAATCTATTAAATAAACACTTCAAAATTTATGT
Organism: Protopterus annectens; assembly: GCF_019279795.1. Classification (NCBI taxonomy): domain Eukaryota; kingdom Metazoa; phylum Chordata; order Ceratodontiformes; family Protopteridae; genus Protopterus; species Protopterus annectens. The sequence continues at coordinate 1,359,343,557 of NC_056731.1, forward strand.
TGGTACACATGAAATATTTTTTACACAGGCTTGGATTTGATCTCTCACTCCAATGGACCTTCATAACACAAAAAAGGGTGTTGTATCCCTCTTTGCAACACAAACAGCTTTGCAGCAGAGAAATACATTAATTGTGTATACAACCAACTACAACATCATCCACAGTACTAACAAAACATATGACAGTTGTTCTTATATGTATTCATTGAAAAAGTAGTAGTTCACTGAGTGATTACACAACCATTTCTGACTATTGCTTGGATAAAAGCAGCTTTTGTCTTATCTCTCTGTGTTTGTTACTCATTCTTGTCTTATCTGACCAGTAATCTGACACATGCAGTCTGTAAGGCATTCTGTATCATTGTTCTTAAAATGTGTGAAGATATTAAATGACAATAATATACAATTGTCAACAAATGATGTTTGAGTTCCTGTCCACTGTCAGGGATCTAGACAGCTCACTGGAAAGTGCACAACAGCATGTCATTGAAGTTGGTGCTACTGTTTCAAGGAGGATAATTATGTCCCAGGATGAGCTTCCAGGTAGGCTTACCTATCTCAATTGTTAAATACTTCTTGTATAGTAAAATATTGACAGCAGTATTTAAGTTCTGTTTAACAGTAACTTCATCTTGGGAGGATAGTTGTAGATTGATACAGTTAACAACACATTCTGGTTGATCACACATGGGGTTAGGATAGATGTGTCATTCAAGTTCTTGTTAAAAGTATGGTTAATGGACATATAAAGGGCAAAATGTTTAACCCCCTTGTGTTACTGTTAATATTGTTGATGGTGTTCTTACCGTTTGCTTAACTTTTCCAGGACCATCGTCCATAGGAAGCATGGTGTCATCTGCAAATGGTAAGCTAAACATTTTTTGTCAGTACTGATGTGTAATGCAGACCTCTCAACTGTACCAAAATTCTCAGTTTTTACCAGTTTTCAGGTCCAAATAATGGGGTGCCACAATTCCTGAGTGGCACCCCTTAATTTTCAATTTTCCCATCTTTTTTAAACTTCAGCCTTTTGACCTGACATCATCATGTGCATGATGATGTCAGCTCCATGAACAGCCTACCGGCCTGTTAGAATTGGGCTCAAGGGTAACGTGCAAGCATTTCTGGCTGCTCAAGGTAAGACCATTTTCTTCCACAAGCGATTTATGGTTCATGTTCATTTAGTTCAAACTGCAAGGGAATGGTTCTAATTCTATTCCTCAGGGAACATTTGTTACAAGTGAAGGAAATTTGGTTTGGTTTGTCTCTGAGAATGTCCATTAAAGCTGCAAAGGAATTTGATTAGTTCATTATTTTATATTCAGCTTATGCTGCAAAGTGTATGTGTGTGTGTGTGTAACGTCCCAGTTAAATACACCTGGTGGTTAAAGTTACTCAGGCTCAAACCCCGTACCTTGAATACAGGTAGCAAGAGTCTGAATTCCCTACCCACCACCAGTTGTGAAAACTGTCCAGATTTTTGCCTCATATTTTTGTTCTGTTCTGTTCCTCATAAAATCTGTGGTTTTGTGGATTTTTGTGGCAAATCAGTGAAGGATTGAATTCACTAAATAATGTCAGTCATTTGAATCTCAGACTTCATATTCTTCGGAAAATACATGGTAAGACAAAACCTTTTATTCTAGCAATTTTCTAAGTTTATAAGGTCAATATTTAAAATCTGTATCTATGTTTGGGTTGTATTCCCCCATTATTGGATTTGTCGAGGTTTTTGTGCTAAGAGGTTGAGAGCTATGGTGAGAACTGAATTCACTGAATATGTTTGGGGGCTGTATTCCTCCATTATTGGCTTTGTCCAGGTGTTTTGTGCTAAGAGGTTGAGCTATGGTGTGAACTGAATTCACTAAATGATAGCCATTTAAGTTTCAGTCTTCCTATCTTTCAGGAAAAAGCTGATTTGGCATAATGGTATGTTCCTCTGACTGTAATGAACAGGGTTTTGGGTTCATGGCTTGGCAGTGAAACACATGGTGGTAACACAACATTTTATTCCAACAACTTTCCAAGATTCTACAAGCAATGTTTAAAATGTTTCCCTGGTTTTTGACCCCCCCCCCAATAAATTTTGGCTTTTTTCAGATTTCTTGTGCTGCAAAGTTGAGAGATAAAGTTGAGTGTTGAGTGGATTTTACAAGGAGCTGAGAGCTTCAGGGGAAAATAACTTTAGTGCTGCTTATGCTGAGTTTGCTTGTACTGTTAATAGCATAACAGGTTGAATACTCGCCTTTGGTGCAGAAGGCTGTGGGTTCTACTCCCACAGTATACGGATGCATTGCTGATACTGTACTGTGTTGTAGTTTTAAAGGAGTGGATGCTGCAGTCCTGAGAATATCATCTTTGGTGACAATAACTAGTAACATTGAACCTGTTATCAGTTTGCCATCCATTCCCTATTGCAATATTAATAGTTTATCATTTTTTTAATGTAATATAAGCAATTTATTCCTCAAGGGCAACAGGCACTTTATTTGTAGACAAAAAAAATTAAATAAAAATGTGTTTGCTAGCAGCAACCTCTTCATTAGTTGCAGATCTCTTTAATGTGGAATTATTTAGATGACTTTTACTTCTGTAGAGATTGTGCATATTTACTGATACTGGTGGATTGTAGAAGTTTGGGTATACTTTTATGATGGAAACGTTCTGAATTTGGCAGTTTGGTCATTATTGTACATGCATTTTGTTTAATTGTTTACTTGAAAAATGTTCAAAACAATACATTTAAAACACCCTCTAACAACTGTACTGTATTATACAAGGAACATAATTTAATACAATCAGGAAGGTGTATCAAAGAACACATGTATGTTTCATGTGCAAGAGGCCTATGATTTGAAAACAGACCAAAGTTAATCTTTATCTGCCACTGGCCAGATGTTTTTTTTCTTTGAATGTGTGTTTTAATGCTGTTTCAATGAATGTGAGTTTCAAGGGCAGAGAAGTATTAATGCTAAGTCTAGTTTCATTGTGAGACTGCATTGCTTTGTTTAGCAGATGTCTATTAGTGTTTGTGCTGTAAAATGTAAAATAAAACTTTTAAATGAAATCAATCCAAATAATTGTAGAAGTAAAGCAGTATGCACTTTACAGTGTTTATGGTAAATGGGGTGAAATAGCCAAGTAACGGGACATTGGAATTACTGCAGGGGGAAGGGCTGTATATGAAGTGGCCCCATTCGACCATGATTTTGTGAGGGGGAAGGGCAGAAAACTCAAAGACAGCCCCTAGTGGCACAAGCTGTAGCTAAACCACTGATCAGTAGGCCATGAAGAATGACATTTGGAGGCCCTAGCAAAGTATAATATTCTTTTGCTAAGATCAGAATATTGCCTACCATTAAATGCCCTACTTTTTGCATAAAACCCACATACTTCAAGTCACTAAAAACAAAATCCTAAGGTTCATCTTCTCCCTTCCCAGTGAACATTATTGCTGCACATTGAAAAGAAAATGGTTACCATTTACTACAGGGTCTGTGTCTCTAGGGCCATCTTCAGCTTGCATTTGAAAGCTGATATCCCATAATTCCATTCGAGTTGGTGGGGTTACATAAGTATGTATGCAACTTTTATGTTAATCAACATACAGATTTGCACCTATTTTTCATGGGTCTTTGTCCAGATTTTTGATGTTTCCAGGTTGAGAGGTATAGTGCAGTGCAAAAAAATATTTATTTTATCCATATGTGTGATGTGGGTGTCAGGACTGCTGTGTGTATTGCTGTACTGTCTGTAGTAGTGGCACAACTGTTAGTTGTTTAGAGCTGCCCAACCACAATAAACACCATGGCATGCTGATTACAGCATAAGCATAAGCAGCTGAATTGTATGCTAATCCACCAATACAAGATGGAGGAGCTATTCAACAAGCTATAATGCAACTGTGTAGACACACTGCTGGTTTTCCCTGTGAATTCCAAAACCTATTGGAATATAGCCACAGAAAGGAGTATACACAGAAAGAATGTTAGGGGTTGCCTTAATTCATGTGTATGTGCAACAGGCTGAAGTCTAGGCTGCTGCTGCTGCTGCTAATAACCACTGCCAAGAAGAAGAGTTTTCAGACCCCCGTTAGCTTATCAAAAACTGCATGAGTTGGAAATTGTAGAGCACTACAGGGTAGATAGAGACACACTACAGGAACTCTGCAACCTCTCTTGTCCTCAACTGGCAGCAAGGGCAAACTGAGGGGAATCAATACCTGTGGAGACCAAGGCATGTACATCACTTAGAATTTTAGCTACAGGAACCTTCCAGAGACCAATAGGAGACATGCTGGGGGTGCCACAGGCATCAGCATACAGAATCCTACATTAATTCCTGAATGCTATGCTTTAGCATCCCACTGACTATATATATTTTCCCCATAGTCCTGAGGACAGAGCTGAAACTATGCAGGATTTCTACCCCACAGCATACTTCCCTGAAGTCAATAAATATCACAGAGTATGTGTGTTTGGGCTGCTGAAGTCACAGTTTTTGTATCTACATACATCAGAGGGTACCCTGCAGTTTGATCCCAGGACTTGTGCTAAAATTATCACTGTCTGTGCTATCCTACACAATAGTATACTGACAAAACAGCTTGAACAGGAACACCACTGGTAAGGTCACCACAGCCACATGCAGGTGAGGAGGTAGTGGGGGAGCCACCAGCCACTGTTGGTCTAGGTAGATGTAGGTATGCACAATATGCTCTCACCCTGGCCAAGAGGCAATGGATAGCACACATGCTGACCACCTAAGGGGTACAAATCTCATCTTATGCACATACATACAGTAAAACTAATGCCAGACAATGTTCACAACCTTTACTTACTCATATAATGTCTGGTTACTGCTAGCATTAACAAAACCACACTTAAACGCCAAAATTGAATAAGTAAAGCTTTTGGGCTCACCACCCTTCATCAGTACATAAAAACAATGACATTTTCAAAACATTAAATAGGGATACAGATAAAATCACATGATCCAGCCAGCCTAACACATTCAACTTACAATTAATTATTTAAATTCTGCTACTTAAAACAGTACTAACATATATTAAAACCTTTTAAAACATTCAAGTTATCCTATACTACTAACATATAAAAAAATCATGATTTTTTATACATTAGTAGTATAGGATAACTTGAATGTTTTAAAAGGTTTTAATATATGTTAGTACTGTTTTAAGTAGCAGAATTTAAATAATTAATTGTAAGTTGAATGTGTTAGGCTGGCTGGATCATGAGATTTTATCTGTATCCCTATTTAATGTTTTGAAAATTTCATTGTTTTTATGTAGTGATGAAGGGTGGTGAGCCGGAAAGCTTTACTTATTAAATTTTGGCGTTTAAGTGTGGTTCTGTAGATACTTTTTGCAGTTTTCATCAAGAGTTTTACTACTGCTAGCATTAGACAGAATCAGCTCCAAATTACAACAGTTGTGACTACAGGACGATCACTGTAAGTGCTGAACCTGGAACAGGAAGAGAAATGAGTAAGAACATGAATGAATGGCAGATACCTGCATACTGTTACTTGAAAATGTACTTAAGAAGAATGTGTGTGAGTTGTCCAGCAATAACATCAATATGTGACAGGACTGACTTATGTAGCTAAATTTCTGCCATTTATCAGCTAACATGCCTCATGCATCTAAAATATCCAGAATAGAAAAAGCATTCCAATGTGTAATTATCCCTACATTCTCACAAATGGAGCAATAAACCTCACAGATTTATCAATGATTTCAAGGTAGTAATCACAACATTAAAAGACTGCAGGAAATCAGTAAAAATTTCAAAATAACATCACCAATGAACATACTAAGCACTCAGTTAGCTATGTTTCTTGTGCATCAGAGAAAATACATATGTATCCCTAAATCCAAAAGATAGGAAAAAGGTGATGGCACAGTTATCATTATGTGAACAGGGTGGGGTTTGGAGGAGGCAGGAGGCCAAGGCTGACACAAGAGTAGTGAGTGTGGGTGAGTAAGAAAGGCAGACAGAAATGTAGTTAATTATCAAATGCCACTGAGAAAGAATGACCTGCAAGCCTCATGAATGCTTCATGTACCTGTTATCTGTTGGTGTCTGTATGGACATCTGATGTGAAATGTGTGCATGAGTGTATGCATGAGTACAGCCAAGCTCTGTGCTAGCTTTATATCCTGGCATGTTGGACAGGTGTGAGACATGCATGGTCGAGGTATTGGTTCATCATCATTACCCCCTGACTGTGAGAACTGTCTCTGCGAGGTGTTGCACTGGCATGTCCATGCCCATGGTTAGATGTGATGGTGCAACATGTACATGAGCGATGTTTGCTGGACAAGATCTTCCCAAGACTATGCCCATGTCTATGACCCCAATGTCTACCAGAGGTCTGGGTGTGGAAAACTCAACCACTGATGTTTTGGTGGAAATAATGCCACTAAAGGACTGGGATCAGCCATGGCCATGTTGGCTGACAGCAGATGATGTTGTGGACCTAAAGCCACATGGATGCTGTCCCATTCCCAGCAGATGATCCATTGCAGACAATGCCCCTTCCATTGTGTCAGTATCTAATCCATTGAATTGGCCACACAGTGGAGGCAGTTATGCATGTCAACTTGTGACACATCTGGAACTCTAATCATTCCCTCAGAGGCCCTAGTGGAATGTGCCTATGTCTCTATGACTGCCCTAAACATACACTGAGGGGCACATAATGACATACCAAGAACAGGTGGAGGTTGGACAACAGCCTCCTCTGAGCACCCCTACCAACCCTCCTGCATGGCACCTGACCAATCCTTTGGCTTTATCCAGAGTCAACCGGCACTGAAGCTGCAGTAGCCATACTACCCTGATCAAGTGTGTCACACTCAACCTGACCACTATCTGAATGCTCAGTGGAATGGGTATGCATAGGCATACTGAGTGTGTCTGAAGGGAATCCAGGGCATTTGTGAGTCACAACCTCAATGTCAGATTTAACCTATGCATCCCCCAACTGTGCCTCTGTTTGGCCACCACCATCATCAGAGCTTATCAATACTCGGTTTTAGGAGTCCTACACTTCCACTGTCAGGATCACCTGTGATAATAAGCAACAAACACAGGAATGAAATTATTACTCTACTAAATATAAAACCAACATAGATTATCAAAATGTAGCACTGGTCACACAGTCACAGATGGTGCAGCAATATAGACACTCATTATACTCTCCTCACACATACAGATAATTATATATCTAAATAATGTTTAGTAATAAGCAAATAAATATTTCCTTACCATGTGCAGATGTCTCCACACTTTGTATTGATGATGGTCCCAGAAGAAATGAAGCAAGGAAAGGACAGCAATTAAACATCACAATGGGAATACACAATTACTTATATGTCCTGTAAGAAATAGCTGTAACTGAAACTTGGTTGAGACTTCCACCCAAACCCATGTGTACTGAACAACTCTCTTGTATAACTCTATTACTTATCAATAAGTACAGATAAAAAAAAACATGTATGACTGGAAGTAGTAGTCAAATTATATATTTTATTCTACAAGTACATATAAATATTGCCATATGTAAGTTTACCTGGAAACTGCTCCTGGGACACATTTGCCCTCCCAGCTACTCAGCTACATCAGCACCAACATCAAGCACATTGTGCACAGTCTCACTGAGTTATATGGATCTCTGACAATGGATAGGAACTCCTCGTTTGGTGTCAGTGGTGGCTGAGTAGCAGGACCACCCCACAGAGCCAGCTGCTCTCAAGCAACTGCAGCTGCCCTCCTCCGGGCTGATGAAATCATACCAGTGGCCCAATGTCACACCTGATCATGACTGCAGCTGCAACTCCATTTACATTGTTGGCTAACTGCTCCAAATCTCTTTTCTGGCAGCTATATCACCAAGGTCTCTCACAAACAGAAAGACTGCATGCTGCCCCAGAGCCAGTATTATGACCTATGTTTCAGCATCACTGAAAGAGGTTTTTCCTGGATTTGTAGCCTTGGGTGCCATAATCTTATGTGATATAAAACTGTGAAGGATAAAACAGGTAAATATCATAAATTTTTGTTACAAAAAATAATCAGTTTGTGTACCCTTTGCCAACATTAAGTACTTGAAACACATTTTTCATTTAGTACAACTGAATGTGAGGAGATTGCCCCACCTCACCTTGCCACATGCATTCCCACACAAATGAAAGTTTGTACAAACCACGGAATACCACATAAGTAATGTGTATATGTTTTCCACAGAAATATCAGGATGTGTACACATTTTCAACAGAAAAGCACTTGAAACACACTTCTGTTTTTGGACAACAGAATGGTAGAAGGCTGTTCTCTCAAACTCAAACAATGGTTTGTACAAATCAAGGAATACCACATTAGTAATATGTGTATATGTTTTCCATATGATTATCAGAATGTCTGCACTTTTTCAACAAAAAAGTCAATTTATGAATGCCAGTCACTTCCCACTGTGTCCGCCACTCCTGTGGAGGTTGACCTGGACTATCTCAGAAACATAACATCAGTGTCAGCAACAGCAACATGTGCATTACATTTTTTCCAATAACATAAGACAGTGAAGAATCAAACCTTAAAAATATAGTTGTGTTGGAAGTATAACCTGACTATATCAGAAATGTAAATGACTGCCACAACTGCCTCTGCCAACAGAAGTGTAAAACGTGCATACAGATAAAAGTTCCATTTTCTCCTGGATATATAAATCTATTTGTAACATTTTACAAAATATAAAATGTCCTTTAATAATACAAGCATACCTTAGCAAACTTAAACCTTCTCTGCAGAGAAATCACCTTTAAAGGAATATCAATTTTCTGTTTTGTCCAAATACACAAATCTCCCCACCTTCAAGTTCACTAACTACACAGTTACCTTTTTATAGTACAGATTTAGCCCTCTATGTGCTCATTAGAATTCCCGAATACCAAACTTTTGACTGTGTGTATCATATGTAAACATAGTGTAGGCCCTACACCATTGTTAGGTGCTAATGGCTTGCAAATGTGAATGATTAGTGTGAGAGAAAGAAAACACACCAGCATTACAGACACCCTTCACTGCAGTGGATGTATCAGTGAGGACACACTTGCAAAGTATGGAAATAACTTCCGTAAGCTTTTAAATAAAGTACAATGCCACACTTTTATTTTTTATTCCATAATAACAAAAACTGCCTGCCTTTGCTGAACTGCTAACTGTTATGTATTTGTATCACACCTTGAAAAAAAAATACTAGGAAATGCACTATAGACTGCATGCCTGATATTACAGCAAAGATAAGGGAAGAATGTCCAGAATACAAAGAGACGTCAGAGCTGCATTTCTGCAGACATATTCATAAATGGGTGTGTGATCACTCATTGCACTAAATATGTTAGCCACACATGTACAACCAACTGAGAATGTCCAAGTACATGACTCGTTAATACTGCAGATGAAATGTGAATTGCTTGTATATACATGATTTGATTGGTGTTACAAAGCTGTGTTTGTAGCAAAGAGAGAGCACACTCCAACTGAGTTTTGTTGTTCATTAGTCAGGTACTTCAGATCCAGAGCTGTGTAATTATTTAACATTTGTTTTACTTTAGATTTTTGTCTTTAACATTTGCACGACACATTGCTTAGTGCAAACATAGTGAATTGCATAACCATTTTAAATTTACTGTTAGTTGCCTTAAGAAGCAACAAAACATGCTTAGCAGAACTGTGTGTCAGCACTTTGGATGGTAATGGGAGGAGAACTTATATCTATGACCCAAGTGTGTGTGTGTGTGTGTGTGTGTGTGTGTGTGTGTGTGTGTGTGTGTGTGTGTAGCACAAAGTGTAAATACATTTTGGTTCACAGTAGATAAGCTAGGTAAATTTGGTTCGAGTTCAACAGTGGTTATTTTTACTGAGGAAGGATCATATTGAGTATTAACAGAAGGAGTATATAGTCACTATTGCTTGTTATATTTGCACGTTGTTCACCTCTGTGCAAACACGGTTCACTGCTTAAGGAAAAAAACTGAAAATTTTTATTTGGTTCACCTTCCACTCTGCTAACAGTCGAAGTGGGAATGCACAACCATCAGCACTCTGAACAGTACTGAGTGTAAAAAAATACACCGGCTGCCTAGTTTTCCCTGTGGCACCAGGTGCAATTTCATAGCCAGAAAGCAGGTGAGCCATCATTCTAATCCAGCACTCTCCAGTTTTTTTTTTTTTTTTTTTTTTTTTATTAAGGGTGTCCTACTGTAATTTGTTCACAAAATTTAGAATATAAAGATAATTCTACATGCCAATGCTTATGTATAGCAGGTTAATTGAGCATACATATGGTATCATATTTATTACATGTATAACTGGTGTAGCATGACAATGAAGATTATGTGATTAAAAATGTATTTTCAGACCTGAGATGGACTTAACAGTTTAAAGAAAATCATCTAGACACCTCCCCTAACACAGTTATAACTGTAAAACAGGCCATATTGTGTGGTTTAAACCAAAACTCAAAAATCAACTCTAAAAATAAGACAAGTGTATGCATTTCCAGTATATTGCCCCACATTGCTCATGCATCACATCTGAGAATTCATAAGCCAGAACTTTGTCATATCACATGCATATATGGATAATTGAAGTATAGCACCACTCACTCTTTAAAGTGTATATTAGTAATGACCATGTTTGGCAAACACATCTTCTGTGGCAATGAGAAAAAAAAACTACCTATGTGAAAATATATGTATTCTCTTTTTCACATAGGTTTGAATCCCACATTTTACAAATTATTTTAACAGCATGAAAGACTCCAAAAAATATGTTTCCGGCCAGATCATTGATCCCCCAATTTAGGTCTTAAAAGCCAAGTCATTTAACATATCATTGTTGACGAATGGACAAAGTGCTGTCAGTTATAGCAGCAAACATGCCATAAATTAATGCCAAATGTCACACTATTGTTTCTATTTCATAAAATTCCTTCATATTTGTTTGGCAATATTTCTCTCCATGTAACATTGCGCAAATGTGGTTGTCATGGTTGTGCAGATTTGCCCACTGGCTGTAAAACACGATATTACAAATTGGTGGAAAATACTTTTACTGTTGTTGGAGGACCTATGCAGATATGACAGGTGATGGGAAGGAAGGTGCCAAATTCAAGGCATAAAGGTGGGGTGTGGAGGAGTCAAAATTATTTTTGGTCCACTTGGTCTTGGCTGAGTGGAAATTTAAAACAATCTTCAGTGATGGAAATATCTGGAAGAATGAACTTGTCTATTATGGTTGTTTTGTGGATGATGTTTTTTGTTTATGGAAAGGAGGCACTGACCAATTGGACCTTTTTGTCAGTTTTATTAACAACAGCACTGACTTCCTTGAGTTCAAAATGAAACACTCATCCTCAGTCATAGATTTCTTGGATGGCAAGATACATTTACATCCAAGTCAAGGTCTCTCTACTGAGGTGCATAGGAAAGAGACCTGGCAAAATCATTTCTTACACAGGCAGAGCATGCATCCAAGACATATTTTTGACAACATCTTTGACAACCAAATCTTAAGAGTCTCAAGACTGTGTACTGATGAGGAGGAATTCTTGGAAGAGCAATTCAATCTACATAGATATTTGAAGGATAGGGCCTACCAGAAAAATAATTTTCCACCAATATCACAGGTGCAAGCCTATAGAAAGCAAATAGGTCAACCTTATTACTCAGAGAGGTCTGAACAAGCTTCTAATGATACAACACCTCAACAACTTAGATGTATGCTTACTTACAGTTCAGATAATTGACAGGTCTGTGAAGTGATCAGAAAATTTTGGCTGATTATGACAGCGGATGATAAAATAAAGAACATTGTTGGAGAAAGACCTAGGTTTTTCTATAAGAATAAAAAGAACATCAAGAGACTACTATGCCATAAAGATGGCTTTAAACATGGTGATTCACTATCAGAATGCAAGGGTACTTTTAAATGCTGCAGATGCAAAGCTTGTTCTTACTTAGATACTAGTAATACTTTCCTCCACCCAGTATCTGGGCGTAACTTTCATTTCGATGTTTATGCTGATTGTACTACTAGCCACATTATCTATTTGGCTACCTGTCGCAAGTGCCAAGCTTTTTATCTTGGTAAAACTGACCAATGACTGAAGGATCATATTTTACAACATGTCAGAGACATTGATCAGAAAGTTCCACATAATGCCTTAGCAGCACACGTATTGGTCCATCCTACGCATAATTTCTTGTTTAAAGCTGTGGAAGTGGTCACCCAAAACATCAGGGAAGGAGATGTCCACAACAGGACAGAATAAAGAGAGATCTTTTGGATCAATAATTTTAGAGCTAATCGACCCCCAGGTCTTAATGCAATAGTACCTCTCAGACCTGTTCTAAAATCTAGAAGAAACCTACCTAATATAAATACATGATTCTAGCATTTTAACATTGAACTACATTATAGGAGACAAATCTCCACTTTGAACATTTATTTTTGTCCTATTATTTTTGTCCTGTGCCTTTAAGAACACTAAAGACAATCAGCTACCAGCTCTTGATTGTGTTTCCTTTATAAACAGGAAGAGCTAACGACATTTTTATATGATCTGAAGAAGGCATCTGCCGAAAGCGCTCATCGTTTGGACAATTTCATCTTTTCAGCTTTTTACACTCCAGTGAAGTATATGTTTTTGTCAGCTTTGCTCACAAAGCAGCTATCAATTGTGCTATTAACTGTGCTTTAACAACTTGAAGCCTAAAGTTGTGGATGTTAATCACTAGGCTAATTATTCCAGTGAAGCTTGCATTTTGTCAGCTTCTCTTTTTAAGCTTTCAATAAATTGAGTTTAACAGCCTGAAGTTTGAAGCTGTGGATGACAACAATTCAGTGAAGTTTGCATTTGTCAGCTTCTCTTTTTAAGCTTTCAATAAATTGAGTTGTAACAGCCTGAAGTTTGAAGCTGTGGATGACAATAGTTTGGATGCTCAACTATTTTCAGTTCATCACATTCTAGTGAAGTTTACATCCTGTCAGATTCACTTTTTAAGCGATTAATAAATTGTGTTTTAACAGTCTGAAGCCTGAAGCTGTGGACGACACCTAAGGTCTTTTTTCTATGTGAAAATATATGCATTCACTTTTTCACATAGGTTTGAATCCCACATTTTACAAATTATTTTAACAGCATGAAAGACTCCAAAAAAATATGTTTCAGGTCAGCCCATTGATCCCCCAATTTAGGTCTTAAAAGCCAAGTCATTTAACATATCATTGTTGACGAATGGACACAGTACTGTCAGTTATAGCAGCACACATGCCATAAATTAATGTCAAATGTCACACTATCATTCCTATTTCATAAAATTCCTTCATATTTGTTTGGCAATATTTCTCTCTATGTAACATTGCACAAATGTGGTTGGCATGGTTGTGCAGATTTGCCCACTCTCTGTAAAACACAATATCACAAATTGGTGGAAAAGTACTTTTACTGTTGTTGGAGGACCTATGCAGACATGACAGGTGATGCGAAGGATGGTGCCAAATTCAAGGCATAAAGGTGGGGTGTGGAGGAGTCAAGATTATTTGTTGCACTTCTCTTAAAGCCCTACAGCTGTAGGCTGCTGCAGTGGGACTATATCTGGTCTCAGTATAAGGTGAGGCTTAGAACAGTCCAGATCAGGCTGCCTCTCATGTGACTGGCATAATATGCACTGGGAAGTAATGCAGATACCATTATAATGACCTGAAATGGCACAAGCAGGCACAGCTCAACCAGTGTCAGAATGAGTTTAGAACTGCTGACATCCCAAAGTTGTGTAAATATACAAATAAAGCAACTTTAAATGTTATGGAAAGCTGTAGATAGCTAGTACTGGTATGAATAATGCTTTCGTTTCTCTTTTTCTCTCCTTTATTTTATAGACACTCAGGAAATTTCAATATGCAACGAGGCACATGCTGAAAGATTAGAAAGATTTGGGGAGAGGCAAGGGCTATATATTTAACACAAATGCACATGAATGTATTAATATTATTGCTCTTCTATACATTTCTAGCAACTTACACATGTAGATCATACCTGTAAAAGAAAGCATACATGATTTCCTCTATAGCTCTTGGTAATTGTATTAGGCAAGTCTGATAGTGTATTCAGATTTGGTAGGTTCAATTTCCACAAATAATAAATACAATCAAGATACAAAAATATTCTTTAATTTTAATTCCAGTGAGAATGGCTTTAATGCCATGTTGTTAACTTAATCTGTACTATATTTACAAAGCATATAGGCAATACCTGCATATTGCAAGAATTACATATTACAAGTTACAACCCTCTTTTTGATTGGGAAAGCTGTATAGCTAGTATAATAATAAAAAAGCTCAATAATGAAGTAAATTGAAGTTGTTTCCTTTAAAAAATATTTTATTTTGTTTTGTTTAAATTAATTGTTTATTTTAATTTAATTAGATAATGGTTGAAAGTTAATTGACATCGGAATATATATAGGGCGCTGATTGTAAGACATTTTGTATTCTGTAAAGGTGGTCACACTGAGGTGCTAGAATGTTTTTTTTTTTTTAATAAAAGTGTGGATTATTATTTGTTCATGTTTTCCTGCTGCTGTTCTGGTTTTCCTGATGCTGTGCCTGTTGATTAACACATTTGGATTGTTTGGTTATGTTAGATTTATCATTACCTAGCTGCTGGTGCATTGGCACCCTCCAAGAGTATTGGTAGAGGCAGTGATTTTATCACCTGCCAGAAGCTGCCAGGGATGGTGCACAGTATGATAAAAATTGCCATTGGTTCCTGCATCAGCTGTCTGGTGAGGCAGCACTTTCAAATGCAAAAAGGACCTCCCCCACTTCAAGCAATCTCACAGGGAACTGAGGAAGGAGACAGTGATAACAGTTCTGAGAGTGAGGAGTAGATTCTCACTGTTCCCATGCTTGATAGGCACATGCCTCTGATATCCCATACCTATATCAAATCATGGAGTCCCCCAACCTTGTGTGGGGTCTATATTATATTATCAAAATGGGATTACAGTAAATGCCGTTTTGACGACACATAATGAGCGAAATTCAAAAACAGCAAAACCCCAGGTCACCAATTTTTTTTCTAGTGGACAAATTGGTAGACCAACAATACACAACACACCAGTTAAAACATTTCAAAGTCGGGGGCTTCACCGCCACACCTCCTTAACTAAATAAACCAACTCCAAGATTGCACAACAGTGGGGTAAAGGGCAGTGTCACAATTTCACAGCTCAGGCCAGGCAATTTTTTTCCCTAGGGAAAAAAATTGCTGACCTGAGCTTTCACTGTTTTTGAATTTTGCTTTTTATGTGTCATCAAAATGGCATTCAATGTAATGCTGTTTCAACAATATATTATAGAACACATGTGTCTATCACCATCCCTGTGTCTTTCTTGCTATCCTGTTTGTCTGAACTTGCTTTGTCACCTACCCTGCATGCCTGATTCTGACATTCCTATGTCCTTTCCCCAACATTCCTCTCTTTTTAAATGCAAAAAAAGGGGCACTTGTCCCACAAAAAAATGTATCCCATACATAGCTCTCCACTTCACATATTTGTTTTCTCAACACACTTGATTTGGTCCAATTAGCTACACAACATGATTGTGTTGTTGTTACCCATCTGTGTTGCCGTGGCATTCCAAATTCATCCAATTTTCTATACATGGTCACATTACAGTGTTGAAGAAGTGGATAGCTATGGTTCGTTCCTAATTCCCTCCTGCAAACTTAAAATTCCTTCCCCTTTGTTATCCCCCCTTGCTTGCCTCCATTTCAACACTTTCCTATATACCCCATTTTTACACTTTAATCTGGTCAAAAACAAAATCACACACCAAACACATGGCCAGAAATGGCCCCTAATAAAATCTTCACTTTTTGTCTTCTGCATTTGCATGGATTTTGGCATCTCTTACCAATACTAAGCAGTAGTGAATGGCTGTTTATGTCCTATGGGACAGCTTGTTGAGTTTTTGCCATCAACTACACTAGTCTGGTTATCTCTGTGAAATGTTGCTTAAACTCACTGCACTAAAGGAAGACAGTTAAAGCAGAGTAAAGGTACTATTTTGAAACATATACTCTTGACAGTTCGTTAGACTGCTGAATGTAACAAAATGCAACTTTCTATGTGGAATGTTGACATAAATCACCTGACTGAACATTTCTTTTGACAACTGCTTCAAGGGTTTAATTCCAGATGCATCTCTTATCATTTCTTAGTGTGATGATACATGTGAACAATATATTTAATCAACTACATATTAAAAATTGCCACAGTTATGATTTTACATAGAGATATATTGATTACTGCCCAAAAATGATTATCGGAAGTGATATCCAGCCACACTATCACATATTTAACTACCTTGTTCTTCATTCCATAAGCATTATTGTCCCCCTCCTAAGCCTTCTTTACCCTTATGTCACTTTTTTCATGCTACACAGCATGTATGGTTAAAAATGACAAGAGACCAAAAAAAAAAACATTAATGTGCCATAAACAAAACACTGTCAGGTGTATGTCCATCTCTCCTTGTACTCATCCCATCAATCCAACCCCTCTTTATATGTGTGTGTATCTATTAGATTGATAGATGGTGTATGCAGACTTGACTATGCTGTTGGATAACATGAACATGTTACCTTAATTCAATAGTTTATCAGTGTTCCTGTACTGTGCAATGTTTGGAAATAATTTGTAGGATTCTACCACCCCTTATCATTTCTAGAAAGCTGTACATACATGATTAAATTATGATTTGCAACGAGGCCTGGAAAACAGCTAATAGTTGTACAACTGAATTGAAGTGGGCATTACTGATAAAATTGTGGAAGACACGTACTTTGTTGTAATCATTGGTCATCACATTTGCAGTCCTGATCACATTTAGTTTGCTAATGCCATCATGCCGCCATTTGCAAAAAAAGAAAATGATCTGGATTTGAACCCTGTTTTTTTCTGTGCTCTGACCAGGAGCTCGTGGCTCTTACAACTAGTGTCACATGGAAACACTTGGTGCCAAAGAGAAAGCTAGGCAGCAGGTGCATTTTCCACATTCAGTACTGTCCAGAGTGCTAACAGCTGTACATTGATGCTTAGGCTGTTTGCATAGAGTAAGGCAAACCTTGTCATTTAATCAAAGAACCTTGATTGTACCTTGCTTAACTCTGCTCAAATAGGGAAGGAAATATCAGCAGTTATTTATGTTATAAAACTTATGACACAACATTTTGCAATATAAACTACAGTATGAGCAGCATAGTATCTGTCAGCTATTTCTCCCCTAACATATCTTCCTAACTGCTTCTCAAGTTCATGTTGTATCCATGAAATGGTAATCATGCATGCACTGACACTTTGCCATTGTCTATGCAAGTGAGTTTTTCACTGATGTGCTATGTAAAGATTTGTTTAGCATGTCTTACTATCATTGGTCAGTTATCTTATATCACATAGAAAGGCATTCATAAACACAATAGAAGGGCAGGGACATGTGCTTCACTGAAGACATACTTACTCAGAGTCATGGGGGTCTTGTAACAATGCAAAATGGTATATCAGTAACTGGGCCACTGTCATGGCCACTACAGAAATAAAGAGCACAACTACACTGTTACATTTTGGTGTGGGTTTATACTAACACTGGGCATTGGTTATCCATAATCATATTACATTGATATTGACAGGATCTCTTTAAATGTATTTTTCCACATTGCAATCACAAAATAAATATGAAGTCCAGCCTTTGCACATATTTTGATATTTTGTGCAATTGTCCTGTTGTAAATGTTGAGCTTTTCTTCCCAGGCCCCTGGTGAAAAAGAAACTGCATCCAGTCGGACTTTCCCAGTAAACAAATGTAACATAACTAAATAAATACACAAATAAATAAATAAAATTTCATAACACTATATGGTACCTGTGACATTTTTCTGATATCATCTTAAATAATGACCACTATGACAATAATAATATCAGACTTCTGTGATGGTGTGAATTTTAGGTACTGTGTTCTGCAGCTATAAAACTAAATAGGTAGGGGTTCGAATGGCACAGCAGTCAACTTCTGTGTGTGCCTGAATGTCTAATTGTGCATATACATAGTCAGAAGAGCATGAGTCTATGTCCTAATGTCCTCACTCAAGTATCATTCAGAACAAATTTTTACAGTGGTACATGACTACACAGCAATTTCATTCAGCCCTCTCAACATCCACTTCTCAACTTACATGGATGATGTCATCCTCTAAAAAGTGTACTCTGACACTGCGAAAGTCAGACTTGTGCTGTGGCACTAGTGTTAAGTCCTGTGTTCTTTAGTTTGTATAAGTAGGTAGGTAGGAGGTTTAATCTCACAGCAATTAACTTGTATGCATCTCCAGTCAGGAGACAATTTTAGAGCAGCATGTGAGACACTTCTGCCAGTATATATTGATGCTGTCATCCTCTATAAAGTGTACTCTTACAGTGCAAAAATCAGGAATTTGTTGTGGCATTAATGTTAAGCTTGTGTAACTAGCCATATAGGGATTCCTCTCTCACAGCAGTCAACTTGTGTGTATATGTTTATTCAACTGTTAGTCAGGTTACAATCTGAGAACAGTATGTGAGTCCACAGTTATGTCAATTAATTCTAGAAATATCTTCTTCTCAACATACAGTGATGATATGATGCCCTATGAAGTGCACTCTGACAGTATTGCACTCAAGCATCTGAGCCTGTGTTAGCATGAGCATTAACTACTATGTTTTCTAGCTTGTGTAACCTAAATATGTAGAGGTTCTAATCTCACAGCAAACAACTTCTGTGCGTGTTCATTCAAATATGAGTGTGGAGATAATTTTATACAGATATGTGACTCCACATCTAGATTAGACACTCCTCCCAACATCTTCTTCTCAGCATGCAATGATACTAACATCCGCTATAAAGTGCACTGTGACACTGCTAAAGTCAGTCATCTGTGGTGGTGCTAGTCTTATTTTGTATGCAATCCAGCTTGTATACCTACATAGGATTATTGTGCAAATCTGACCTCAGCAGCTGCTGTGTGTGTGGTTGGTGTTATATTACAGTAATTATATGATCTTTTGAATCCCTTTTCATCTACATCCCACGCAGGAGAACCTTTAACGTAGCCCCATGAATCCAGCATCACCTTTTTCTCTTTGTTCATAGGATCATAGGAAGTTACTAGGCTACTAGCCCTGAGGCCCTTACAAGCCTAGCCAAGAATTTAGCCCATGTTCTGACAAGTCAGCACCTGAAGCACCTGTCCATCAGAGACACAGGTGGAATCCCAGGTGTGTATTTTCTGTTCCTCATCCAGTTATTCAGGTTGGGCTTACAAAGGATTAATGAGGCACTCTGCTTGACATGGAGAGGGAGTCTATTCCACAGAACAGGGAGTCTCTGGGGCACAAATCTGTCCCACCAACAAGTCCTATTCATGTCACAGACCAGGTTGAGATCGAGTGTGCAGGTTACTCAAGTGGAGCTTGACTGGTGGATATACAGTAGTCTCATCAAGGTGGGGTCTGACATTGCTTTTTATGCCAGACAGAGGTCACCTCTGAGGAGTCTGTATGAGACTGAGTAGAGAGACAAAGCTTTTAGCCTATTGGTGTAGGGTAGATGACTAATATGTTGGGTTTACTGTTAGGCCTTGGTGGCTGCGAGACACAGATGTGTGGACTATGTGTGGTGTGTAGTGTGGTGGGCTGTGGAATTCATGTGTGTTTTTGCCTCGTAGGTCTCTTTTGTATGGGTATGTTTTGTTGAGGACTTCTGCATATGTTGGTGTGTACTGTGTTTGTGTGTGTGATGTTTGAGGTGTGCTGTTTGTGCTGACAACCTTCTCAGTGCCAGTTATACTGGCTTGTGAGGGAGAAAGCATAGACTCCAGGTTCTTAATGTAATTGCATCTCTTACAAATTGTGTTCCTAGGTTGTAGTTCTAGAGGGTTGTCTGTGTACAAGGCAGTTGCTACACTGTCTCAGGATGCCCATATCAACCAGACTGGTTGAGTAAGATGAGTACTACTAGGTGATCACACAAGTGCTACTAAGGGAAAATTTGCTGCTGGAATACCTCACAATGGGTTAAAAACAGTGCAGCTGTGGTGTGCGATGTGCAAACAAACCCAAACCAGCTGAAACACAAGGTTTAAATACCACAAAAAATAGAAGATTCTAGTAAGACAGAAATTAAATATAATCTGCTAGCTCCTGCTCTCTTTACCAATCAGCTTGTGCCAGACAAGGTCCAGATAGCCCTACTACTCTCATTAGTAGAGAAGATAGGCTCCTACCAACGCAAGATGGCTGCCAGAAACAGTAATGAAATGCAGTAAAAAGCAGTTCAACAGTAATGAATTGCAGTAATTAGCACTGCAACACAATTAAACAGTATTGAAATGCATTTAATCAATACATTGATTTAAAGCAGTGCAAATGTAAAAATTAGCTATAAGGCACAGATAAAAATGATAGGCAAGTGCAAATGCAATAAAATAAGTAACAATGAAAGAAAAAAATCACTAAGATTGGTCTTGGAGCCTCAGGAATTTTGTAAAATGTCCCAGAAATGATGGTTGTCAACAGAGCCTGGTTCAAACAAGCCCAAACCAGCTCAAACAATGGGTTTAAATACCACAAAAAATAGAAGATTCTAGTAAAACTGAAATCTAGCCACTGCTTTCTTGACCAATCAGCTTGTGCCAGACAAGGTCCAGACAACCCTCTACTCTCACTAGCAGAGAAGAAAGGCCTCTACCAACACAGGATGGCTGCCAGAAATGCAGAAGGCAAACACAGGATGGTTGCTGGAAACACAGAAAGCAAAAACAGCTCTGGATGCAGCAAACCTGTATCTAGACTATGCTACTAAATTTAAGGGTTAAGAACATAGTAAAACTCACAGAAAAGCAAAGATTAACCACTTACAGACAAAAACAGAAGTCTCAGTATGAAACAATACAGTTAAACAGTAATTAAATGCAGTAAATAGCAAAGAAATATAGTTAAACAGTAATGAAATGCAGCTAACTGCTGCTTTAAAACACCACAAATGTGATAAATTAGCTATAAGGCACAGTTAAAAATGATAGGCAAGTGCAAATGCAATAAAATAAGTGAAAATATATAAAAGCACTTAGATTGGTCTTGGAGCCACAGGAAGTTTGTAAAACATCCTGGAGATGATGCACCTCAGCAAAGCTTGGCTCAAACAAGTGCATAAAATCCTTTCTGCAGAACCCTGGAAGATGTCATCATCTCAAAGATAATACACACATCATGGAGCAGAGGCCTTCCATGACCCCTCCACAAGCCATCTCCAGACCACTGGATGAGTGATTGCTAATTCTATCATGGGGTGGTGCATATGTCAGATATGGACAGATGCAGTATGTAATACATATGCATATACTACTACTATCATCTGTCATATATATATATATATATATATATATATATATATGTATATATATAGATATATATATATATATATATATATATATATATATATATATATATAAATATAGTGATTTTGGTTTAAATGGTATAATACTTGCTAGGCTTTTATGTGGTGTTAACCATTAACCTAGTAATGACTATGACATTATTAGATTATTAGCATTGCACATGTCACTGCTGCTGTCATCCACATGTGTTATGTGTGTGGATGTACAGTAACCCTAAAAGAATGCATTACAATCTGTGATTTGAGGTAATGTATTGATGGCCACTGCTGCTATTTGATTACATGTTCCTTCCATAGCATATGTAGTAATATTCCTCCTGAGGACTGTTGAAATGAGATAATATGTATACAGTTGCCTTAGTAAGGCATGTGTTCTTGTGGTGGAGTATATCAACATTCTACATAGTTTTCATTCGATCATCACAATGTCAATTGCAATATGGCAGAAGTGTGCATGTGTGTACCTACCATCATGAAATGCTATGTGACATGCAGCAATATTGCATTATAATGATTACATGGGCACATATGCCTTGTTTCATCCACATGCTGCAATGTTGTTATATAGACAAACATATAACAAGTTCAGAATTACTTTCAAGCTTGTGGAATTCATTATATGCACAATTGTGTTGCTCTTCACAAGGAATATTCAGGTATTCCCCAGAAGCATTGTGTGACTGTCAGCATATGTGTCATTAACTGTTGTGCATGATCCACATCCACCTCATTTGTAATGTGTCCATATTTGGTATCAGAGCTGACACACACACCATTCCAATAAAAAAATTATGGGTATATAATGTGCAAGTGATGTAATGTCGTGACATAGGTAGAGGTGCATCACTGTGTTAACAATTCCACAGTGTGGGATGTGATGCATACCCAAGGTTGTATCTGGAGGTGTTGTCATAAATCATATTTTAGCTAAGTATGAAATCTTAAGGGAAATACACAGCTATGCACAGAGATGGTTGAAGATGGCACCAGACATACTCAACCAGAGGCAATAGACAACCTGCTAACTGACAGATTTAGATCAAACTTTACCTCCCTGCCCCCACTTGTCAAAGTATACATGCAAACATTAATCAGCTTATTTTCTCAAGACAGCAGATCATCTGTGCTCTCTCTAAGGATAAAAACACAGCATCAGTGTGTCCTGACAGCATCCAAAGTTACCTGTTTCAATAACTGAAAACCTGACCTAGCAGATACAATTGAATCCCTACTTAACCACAGCCTCCACACACGCCATGTTCTGACAGAATGGTGGACAGCAACAGTCACAAGGGTGGATCATCACCTGACACAGTGAATTATAGACACATAAGCCTGACTAGCTTCATCTGGGAGACAATGGAAAGAATCATCATGGACCTTATCAACAAGAACATAGGTAATCTCCCAACTGTGTACCATACTCGTTTTTGATTTGTTAAGGATAGATCATGTCCATTAAATCTGTTTGACTACTTCTAGAAAGTCACCAAGATCACAGATGAGGACAAGACTGTACATGCCTCTTAACCTGTCCTGGCTAATGCATTTTGCACAATTACATACTCAAGTGTTACTGAGAAAATGTCTCAACTGGGCATAACCCCCTACATTACTGAGTGGATAACCAAATGGCTCACCCACAGGACACATATTGTCAAAGTGTGTGCATTCACCTTTGACAAGAGGCCAGTGACCAGGGCTGTACCACAGGGTTCTGTACTAGGCCCTTTCCTCTTTGGTATTTAATTCCCAGAAGTCAAGGCAAACTTAGACAGCTTCTGTCTGAGCAGCTTTGCAAATGACTGCAAATTGTGGACAACCCGTGAATCCATTAATGCTATTGACATAATGCACAAGAAAAAAAAATCACACAGATGATTGTTGCCAGAGCCATGGAGACACACTAAATGGCCAATAAAGCATTATTATTCCCTTTTGGAAAGCAACTACCCAAGCTAATTACAGCATAGACAGCACACCTCAAGTGGTATGTGATCTGGGTACTCAGATAGATAGCAATCATAAGTTCGACCACCATGTATCTACATTGGCAACAGATCCCTTCTTTGTGGCACAACTCATATGTATGAGCATGGCATCCAGATCAAAGGTCATTATAACATTGTACTTAGCCCTCATCACACCAATAATTGAGTATAGTGCACCCTTTTGCATGTACCTCACCATGCATCTTCAACAGCTGGAGCAACCCCAGAGTTTTTGGACAAGGAAAATAAAGGATATAAGAAACAAGACCTATGTGGAAAGATTAAAAGCCCTGTCACTGTATTCTGTCCCCTACAGTGTACTAAGGGGCTAATAAGGGCCTATCTGCATCTGGCCTATAGGGCAGTCTCCAATCCAGCCTTATTGGAAATGTTACATATAGGTAAAGCAAACTGTATGAGAGTCACTCATTCTAAGGATGTTAACCTAGCCTCTGACATAATAAATAAAGCTAGAAAGATGGATATGTCTGTCAGACACTACCCCTTCCCTGAAACAAGCTTTCTATTCAAGTAAAGCAAAGGCCTTTCCTGACCCTCTTCAAGTGCAACCTAGATCATAGTCATAATTGTAATTCTGGTGTCGTGACAATATCACTCATGGATAGAGGCAACTGGTCTTAGATAACTTAGCATAGGCTCATTCCTGTGTGAAATGTTGTTCAAATAGCTATTGAAAATAGTGAAACTCATGTTAAATTTGGCTAGGCTTTTATGGGATATTGGAAAAGTAGCCTAGTACTCTCCTATGAACCTTATAAAAAACAACTTCACATCAAAACTAGTTGAAGTGTATGATCCATTGGAACTCATCCATGTGCAACTCACCAAAAACCGCATGTTGTACTATATCCTTGCAACCTATAGCCCCCCCCCCCGATGTCTCAGAAAACTCATACTACCTATATCAATGTACTAGAGGCCCTCACCATTGAACCCAATATGATATTCATGGAGAATCTCAACTACCCCTCTATAGACTGGGAATCCTACACCACTTCTAATGCACAAGCCCAGTGATTTCTAAACATTGTTAATACCACCATCCCGGAACAGTGGGTCCATTCTCCTACCAGGGGTGCAAACGTCCTTGACCTTGTACTCACAAACATGGAGGGGGGGTGATGTTCCTCACCCAGTGTGTCTTCACTCATCACATCTGATCATAAGGCAGTATTACTTGAAAAAAAATTAAATCCGGACAAAACTAAAACCCTGTAGGAACTACTCCAAGGATAATCTCTCTCTACAAAGCAACATTTTGGCTAAATTCCACGCACCCCCAAACCCAGTAAACACCATAGTATATGCTGAGCCATTTACAACATTTCTGTACAGCCATATTAATAGCTGTATAACCTTTATTAAGAATAAGACCAACTCAAAACACAAGCCACCTTGGTAGAATCACAATATCAGTCAGTAATACAACAAAAGAAAAAATATATTCAAGCATAAGAGGAACAGAGCCACGCATACAAAAAGCTCCCTGACCTGTCTAAACAGGTAGATAAGAGAGTTAATTAAAAGTTCAAAGGTTACATTTTAAGGAAAAAAAATCTTCTCAGGCAAAGGGAAACCACAAAGCTTTCTATAGCTATGTCCATCACCTCAGGGGAAATGCATAACAATGCACATAACCTTTTGTAAATGGCATCATCCACAATGAACCAGATGCCATTGCTAACCTTTTGGCTAGCTGCTTCAGCTCAAATCTCCCCCCAACTCACCCCAATAGTCCAAAGGAAATACTGCATACCACAATCCCACCAACCATTACTAGGGAACAGGTCATCAATGCACTTTTCAAGGCCAGAAACACTGCATCAATGGACACTGATAACATTCTGGTATTTTTAATAAATATCATGAAAATAAACCTCTCTGGTCCATGTGAATCACTTTTCAGCTGAAGCCTTCAGTCAGGTTTTGTGTCCAAGGAATGAAAGATGGCTACTGTCATTCCTCTGCACAAAGGAGATCCAACCACTGATCCAGGTCACTACAGTCCCATAGGTCTTATCAACCTGATGTACGGTCATGGAAAGAATCATCATGGACATGAAAAATGAGGACATAGGTAACCTGTAAACACTGGACCCATCACAATTCTGCTTTGTTAAAGGAAGTCCTGCCTATTAAATCTGGCTGACATTTTTTGAGAGGGTCACCAAAGTATTGTATGAAGGTAAGACTGTGCATATACAGCCTACCTTGATGTGGCCAAAGTTTTTGATACAATACCCTACTTAGGCATTATAAACAAGCTCACTAATTTAGGCATAAACACTTTTATCACCTGATGGATAGCAAACTGGCTCACTGATTGGACCCAGGTCGTCAAAATAGGTGAGGCCACCATCACCAAGAAGCCAGTCACTAGCAGAGTCCCCCAGGGCTCCATATTGGGCCCGCTCTTTTTGGCATCTATTTCTCTGAAATAGAAGTGAATACTGAAAGTTTATGGCTGAGTAAGTTTGTAGATTATTGCAAGCTGGGGTTTATCATCTATTCCCCTGCAGACATTAGCATTCTTCAAGAAGGTCTATCACTGACTAACAAATGGTGTCAAAGCCATGGTCTTAAACTCAGTGCTAAGAAATGCATAATTGTACCCTTTGAGAAGTCAACCATCCTGGTTAATTACCATGTTGATAATACACTTCTAAGAGTTGACCCATGGTCAGGGATGTGGGTAAGCATATAGACTGTAGCCTTACCTTCGACCACCACGTGGCCACAGTGGTGAGGAAATCCTCTTATGTTGCAAAGCTTAAAAATAAGAGCATGGCATCTAGGTCCAAAAAGGTCATTATCCCACTGTACTCTGCCCTTATCAGACCAATCATAGAGTATTGTTGTCCCTTTTTAAGGTACCTGACCAGGCATACGCAGCAACTAGAGCAACATCAGAAGTTCCTTACAAAAAGAATGCAAGGCCTAACAAACCTGCCTTATGCAGAGCATCTTAAAGCCCTTTCCCTCTACTCTGTCTCCCTTAGATTGTGGATGGGTGATCTCACACTTATAAATCTCCTACATATTTGTAAGTCAAAGAGTACCAGAAATACAAGGTCTAGGGACCTGAATTTTGTCTATGATGTAAAAAGAATATGCTGGAGACACAGATATGTGTCCCAAAGATTTCCCTTCCTATGGAACAGACTTCCCATCCATGTAAAGCTGAGTTCATCTATTACCCAGTTTAAGTACAACCTAGACCAGTGGATGGGGAATATGAAATTTACACCCAGCCTGGCACCCATGTACCTTATGGACAGAAGTAGCTTATAAATGCCTGACTCTCAATGTCCTATTCAGAGACAGGACATCATTATTCTTTCAGGAAAACTTGGCTGGGCTTAAAAACCCCCCCCCCGAGATCGTTAGCTTAGTAACACTCTAGGAATTTATGAATGGAGTCCTATAATAGACTCAGTACAGCTATAGTGTGACTGTACAGCATTACAGATGTACCAGTACTTCATTATTACCACTGGAAATGTTGCATGAACGTATATGCATACATGTCAGGATTTCATGGCAGTATAACATTTTCACTTGTCAGTGTCAGTGGCACAGCGATTGTGTGGAATGTGTTTTGATGTTTGACATGTACCTATCAAGTATGTTCCATTTATTGTTTTGTAAGTGAACAATATCATAATGACAGATTCTTCCGTCATTGATCCTAGACTTTACACTGCTGTAGCTTCTGTGCACATGGGCATAACTGATGCATTGTCATCAGTCTCACATACTGCTTTACCACTCAAGGTAATGGAACCCTTCTTAATTCACACATCAATTGCAGATCCATCAGAAAATATCCATATCCATTCACATTACATGTGACAGATGCATGCAATACACAGCTGTGTGTAGGAAATCCACTCATAATAGTGTGTTGTTTGTAAGTGTTTTTATTCATATGCCCAATACTTATGTCAGCTAGGGATGCTTTAGTCAAGTGTATCTCACCTGACACAGTCAGCTCACACATGTTTTGTCAGCCATTCAGAACTATTCCTTGGGATGCATACCCATTAGGATTTGACAGTGCATACTTCCCCTTCAAGGTGTTCTACAAGACGCATGTGTGACATGTCTGTGTGTTGCACTTAGTAAATGTACAGCTCATTGACAGCATTGATGTTATGGGTTTGATTTTTGCAGGTGTGGCTAGTGGCTTATGTCTCCTGAAACCTTTCAACATGCCAGGATTACCACTTATTTCAACTCCAGGTTTTATACTGTCAATCCTAACCCCACCAAAATTAGGTTATTTTGGAGAAGGGGTGGCAAATTCCTCTTATGGAATACTTATAACTTTGCAATTGTACACATCTGTTCCTGCAGAAAAAGCTCACATATTCTGTCAGTGTCAGAGATTATTATTATTTTAAAATTGTCCCTGATTGTGCCTGCTTTTATCTACAATTATCTAAGAGTCTGTTGTTATGTTTTCATGATTGGTTGTATACTGAAGCAAGTCATTATGCAGAACTTCTCAGTCTGCCCATATCCCCTGTTGTGTATACTGTCTACACCAGTGAGCATGTCAGTGATGTTCATATCACAACCATTCATTTCTATTAACACGTAACCTTCTGTGACCATCACATAAATATACTGTCCTGTGTGAAGATAGAAATATATTCACACATGAGGTGTAAACAGCAGTAGATACTTTGCTATATACATATATGCTTAATGTTAATGCTACTGACTTGTGTTGGAAGTGTACATACCTTGACATATCCTACCTCGGGCACTTTTCCATATTTAGCATGCCCCCTTCCTCTTTCTTCTTTCCTATCATTCATTTCTGTGCCCATTTTCATCATCACAGTTTTCCTGCTTAGTGTTATGTTTCAGTTGTATTTACACTTGCCAGTGACCCTCCCTCATCTATTATTTCATTCTGCAAATAATTGTCATAGTGCACATTGCATTGGGTACACTTTTCTTTGATGTATTAATACTGGTGTTATTGCAGTATTTTCACCGCTAGTAGTCATTGTGGCAGAGCAGGTATGCCCATTGGCAAACCTGTGTGCATCTTCCTTCTGTGTTCATGCTACTCTGCATGCTTTCCTTGCCAGAAACAATGTTGTACAACGCATGGCATGCATATGTCATTAGAGCTGCTGCTCATCGTGTTAACATGTAAACTTAGTGTAGGCTTCAAGCAAAGCCTACACAGAGTTTACTGAATCCGCAGGATACTGTTTGGCTGCTGAATATTAATCTTGCACATAGTAGTAACTGGTGCAGACACTTTTATAAAAAGTTATTTATTTCATTATGGTAATGTGTTTGCTCATGTGTATAACATTTCAATAAAAATATTAAAAAAGAGATGGGGAGTTATCAACCCATATTCCAAGATCCCTAACTACATTTTCATGTTATAGCCATGTACTGGAAATAGTGTATGCTGAGAAAAGGAGAGAGTTCTGAATGTAATGAGACTGCATTTTGTAGCATTGAAATTAAGCCCATTTCCAATACTCCAAGAGTTTCTGACTCAGAGTTCTTGCTGACGTGTTTGGGATCAGAGGACTTAACAATAACTCCTAGTTTGCAATCATCAGCAAACTTAGTTAGGCAAATGTCTTGGCTCCCAGTCTGGAGACAATAAATGTGAATGTCAAAAGGACGTGTCCTAATGCTGAGCCCTAAGAGACACCACAGGTCACCCTCGTACTCTATAATGTAGCACCTGCAATTCATACTGTAATGGTTTTGTCTTTTAGCCAGTTTGCCATCTTACCACACAGGGATCTATTTTTAAATCATTTAACTTTCTTACTGTGCCAGGATAGGGTATGGTGTCATATGTCCTTTTGATGACTGGATGGGAGAAAGTAAATTCACCCCAGGGATCATGTCAGTCACCCTGCTAGACATGGGTCCAGGGAAGTAAATAGTGTGGGAAGAAATAGCCAGGGAATTGTTATGGCTAGGCTTGTGTAGGCCCTAGGGCCGATAGCCTAGTACCAAACTATGAACCTATGCTTTGGTCAGGTCTATACACACTACTGTTAACTACTTGTGTAACCCTCTTGAACAAATTAACCAGATTTAATAGGTAGGATCTTCCCTTGACAAAGCCAAGCTATTTCATATGAAGTCTAATAAGTTTTTGATATCATAGTTCCTTCAAAAAGGCCAAGAAAAAGATGCTGGTTAAGCTAATAGGTCTATAATTCCCAGGATCTGTGCTATGACCACTGTTATATAGGGGCATCACAACTGCACTGTACCTCTATTCAGGGACAAAGCTAAGTTTAGGTTTAATAAGTTTGTGGGGTGGGTCAGCAAGGGATTAATTGGTACTGCTTATTAAACATCCATGTATTTTATCATGCCTCATGGACAACATATTTCTAACTTTGTTCAGCACCTTCAATACATGTTCCTTAGTGATAAAAAGGGAGGTAAGAGACTCTGGGATTTGTGGACTATGGATGGTACTCTTGAAGGGTGAAATTTGTACTGGATTTGTTGGCAAGTCCATTGGCAATTTTATTTGTGTTTGAATGGCAGAAACCATCATGAAGACGTTCAGCATAATGTAGGGTCCTTTTCCATAGTTTTCTAACATAGCTAAATAAATATTTATAATTATATTTAGTTAAGGACACTTACCTAAGTTCATAAATTGGCTTTAGTGGGCCTGAATTTCTTTGTAGTGTTTTAGTACTCTGATACAAGTAGTTTTAAATTTGCTCTTTATTTTAGACTTTCTTTCTTTTGTTGCAAAGATTATTCATTTTGATAGATCACCAGGGCAGTTTAATTTTGAACTTCCTATGATATTTAGCTCTATCAGGGACTGCAGTTTCTATGCAGTTATCTCAATGGATATATAACTCTTTGATGTATCTAATTTCTGTGTCTAATTTGGGGTTAATGTAATCATGGCTATATCATTCTCTGATGTAGCTAATTTCTGTGTCTAATTTGGGGATAATGTAATCATAACAGCATTTTGATGTGTTATCATATTGAAGGATGATGTTTGCATGTTTGACATCCTTGAATCTGGAGATATTTCTCTGAGAGCTTTTAAAATTTTGAGGGTGAACATTGCAATCTTGCTGTCTGACTTCCCTGGGCAAGGAGATACCTGAGGAGTAGTTCATGACACAGCTATATTCATGAGGGGCAGGTCAAGAATATTGCATCCTATTGTATGTTTATTTACAATTTGCTTCAAAGATGGTTTTGTTTTTTGTTGCTGTGCCAAATAATGTCTAGGCTTATTCTACATTGCAGGTATAGGTATACTGATTTATTGATGAGTAGTTAAGTTACCTAATATAATGTACATTTTGTTGATAGGGAGACCATCTAGTATATTAAGGAATCTTAGAAGATCATCAGGGGGCATAGGCTACTGTCCTGTCTAAGGTGATATGAAGTTTAGTGAATTCTGTTTTTGTGTCCCAAAGAACCACACTGGAAATATCATCCTTGAAAAATATAGATGCAACACTAAAAATTCCATTATGCCTGTAAGCATGAAAGGGGGAAAAATCTAGGTATGGAGTCTGATGATGTGAGGTAGCACCAACTGTTCCAGGGGGAGTAGGGCAGTCCACGTGTAACATATGCCAGCATAGCTAGCTGGAGATTTGTAAGAAATTATATGTCATTTGAATATCAAACTGATTTGTACAGATGCTTGTGTTAAAAATGTATCAACAGAAGGTCCTCATGGACAGAAAAGAAGTATACATATATGTCAGACAGTATTGTTGTAACTGATGAAATGTATATATTTTAATAGAGGATTCTGGAAGGGAAGGGGTTAAGCTCAGCACAGCTAACCTTAAGAAAAATAGCCTGAAATTAAATGACTTGGTTTAGGCCATAAAAATTTTATCTCACAGGTTTGAATGCAGCCAGAGATGCAAAGTCTTTAAAAAGCATGGGATCCTGTTGTATTTTCCTTGGTGGTGAACTAATTACTACCCTGAGGTGCCAGAGAATGGCTTGTTAGTTTCTGCAGGAAGGGTGGAAGTGCTGGAATTGTTTTACAGTTTCTAGATGCTGTAATAAACCTTAGCTAAAGTTCTGTGTGTGTATTGTGACACATCAGTGCCAGATCCTTGCACAGTTTATAGTGAGAGGGTAGTGTGGGAACCACAGAATCATGTGACCAGATGTGATGTTATTCTGTAGCCAGCACTGAAATTGTATTTGAATACTAGTGAGAGATGTGAAGAGTGCACTCTCTTTTTGGACCTGACAAGACACTCATCCACTTTCATCTTGCCTTACTTTAGTAAGTAACTAGAGAACAGTACTTCTTCAGTCAATTAAGAAAACTATAGTGAAATTAGTTAATTTTGTTTTGGATCTGTCTGAGTCTTTCCATCTGTGTTGTTTTTATATTTCCTGTGTTTGAAACTCTGGTGTTTATTGTAAATAGATATTCAGTATTTTCATTGTTTTTATTATTTATTATTAAATATATCTACACTGTTCATTGTCACTATCTTCTAGAAAATATTTAACCTTTAGGTGTATTTACATTTATTTAGTGGCAATGTGGCTCCACATTCCTGAAAGTCTTGGTGCTTGGTTAGACACTACCATTCGTGTAAGTATTAATTTTTAATAAGTGTAATTGGGTACCCTGGAAAGAGCCTTAAAGTAGCTGGTTTCAAGTGATCTTGTGTCAGTAAATCTACCTTATAGTCTGGGGAGAGATGGTGAAGTGGGTAAGCTGTGCCAGACTTTCCCAGGTGTGTGTGTGTGTGTGTGTGTGTGTGCGTGTGTGTGTGTGTGTGTGTGTGTGTGTGTGTGTGTGTGTGTGTGTGTGTGTGTGTGTGTAAAAATTAAATCTCAAAGAGAATGTGTGTGACAGCTACTTTGAACAGGAACACTGAGAGAGCTGATTTCACAGGGAGGGTGGTGGAGGACTTAGCTTGGAACACCCGGCTAAGGGCTCAGCACTATTGTGGTCAGGGGGGATTCTTATTTGGGGCATGGAGAGAAAGTCCAGCCCCAGGACTGGACTGTGCATTGTCTGTGTGCTCTTATGGGAAATTGTACTTGGTACACAGGACTGCATCTGAAAATAATGTGTGTGTCTGTTTTTCCTCGCTGTGAACTTTCCCTACTGGTGTCACTGGTGAGGATTGAGGCTCCTTGATCACTGGCCCAGAAGAGGGCTATCACATGGAGCAAGACAACTTTCCTTACAATTAAACTGCACTTTTACATGCATTGATGTTTTCCAAACACAGGAAATCCTCAAGAGTGGCCAATTTATTATGAGACTTCTGGCACTGACGAAAGCCACCTTAATGTGATGTAATTTAGGGTTTTGCATGTTTGTTACACTGGAGGGTCCATTAATTGAACTCTACCTTAAAAAGCACTACAGGGGCAACAAAGCATTTAGCCAGTTTGTGGAAGCTTGGAATGAGAGATGCAATCCATCCTTAACAAAGCTAGTGGTAATACTGACCATATCATCCCATGTTGACACAAAATGGATTTCTCTGGAATTACACCAACTATTTAGCCAATTGCTGTGACTAATTATATTTTCTCTGTACCTACACATTATAATTCAAGATAAAGCAAGGACTCCACTAAGGAAACATGTCTTGCCTGCATTTGTCAAATGAATAGAAAGTCCTGACATGTCTCTTTTAATGTACCTCAGAGTATCCAGTCTGAAGTCATTCACCCCCACATGGACATAGTCATATTTGTCATGTGAAAGGGTCCTTAGTATCTTGTGACATCTGAGATCCTGGCACCTAAAAGACAATGCACCATAACCCTCTCTTTGGCCAGTCTTTCTAGATGTGAGTCTATGTGTCTAAGTATAGAGTGACTTATAACTACAATATTCTTGTTACTACTGTGGTTAGGAATAACAGACTTTAAGTGGTTGAGCACAAGGTGGCTCTTTGTTGAAGAACTGCAATGGGGAGATAAACAGCCTAATTTTCACTATAACCTAGCTCTAGGTGGCTTCATTAGGGATTTATTTATAGCTACGGCATAAGCAATTAGGTGTGATTTGAATATGACTGTGGTGATAGTGTATGCTGTTCACAGAACATGTTAATTTATGAGAGGGAAGCCTCTAGATTATGTAAGTATTTTCACTGTTCATGGAAAGAATTGTTTAAGCTAAGTAAGAGGTCATTATCTTTGAGCATGAGGCAGTTGGTACACTGCCTTAGGAAACTTGATACTTCAAGGCTTGCAGAGAGGAAGTAGGCAGTCAGACTTTCAATCTTGCCCAGTGACCGATGAAATAAACAGAACAAACTATGGGCAGCTGATTGAGTAAATTATAAGGTGGGTTGCTTTTATAGCAAGATGTGGCAAATTCCCTTTTGAGGGAGTTGTAGGCAAGTGATTGCTTTTCAGGAGAAAAATGTCTGTTGCTATTGGTTACTGTGCTCTGTTGAGCAAACTATTTGATTCAGCTTTAGCTGCAAAGCACTTATGCATAGACTAATTTTATCAGAAAACAAAAGTAAGCAGATACAGCTGTATGCTAAAAGAGTATATTTATGGCACATACACAGTTACACTATAACAAGAGATAAAGAGAATAGCTTCCATAGAGATGGCTTGGCTAGCAGCACAGCATGCAGACTAAAGGTGCTTATTTGCTTAAACAACTTTGAAATATGAGAAATGGTGGCAATAAGTGTACAAACGGAGGTCAAAGCACATGCACCTGTTTGGTGCATGTTACTGCTGTCATTCACTATGTGGCACTTATTGTAGGTCTGAGATAAAATGCTTCATTTACAATAGACAAAACACAGGAAAAATCATCACATACATTTCTTCTCTGGAACAACTATCAGTAACCTAGTAAGCCATCATACCTTCTATTCTGCCACCAGAAAAAAAAGTACAATTAGTTTTCAGTGTGGCCACTAAAACAGTTAAAGGTCAATGCAGCAATAGCTGTAGGTGATATTAAACAGAACACAGATAAAAAACAAAGGAGAAGTATCTTGTCTAAGCACAGAGTCAATCTTGTGTAAAATGGTCACAAAATGAGTGCTTAACTCAGCATGTAACTTATTGTAGCAAATCAGAGATTAAGGTGCTAATCAGGAAAACAGCTCAGTAGAGCAAGTGTAGCCAATAGCAACAAACTGTTTTCTCCTAAATACCAATAACTAGCCTAGAACCCACTCTGGCCTTCTCTTCTACCACTAGAGAAAAAAAAAACAATAAAATTAATTTCCAACAAGGTCATAATAATAGTTAAAACTGGTATAGCAATAGCTGTATATACAATATTAAACAGAAATAAGATAATAAAAAACAGATAAAAGTAACTTAGCCCAGTTGTTCTTGGCTGCAATACAGTCATTCCAGTATAAAACAGACACCAAGTTGCAGCTAACCACATTATACTCAGTAACTTAATAAATCATTTCTCCAGCATTTTATTTATATGATGCATTATACAAATGCAATTGATTTCTGATTTCTACTTGTTCCTGCAGTCTCACTCTAAATTTCCTTGTCCTCTTGAGCTGTTGATAAAGGCACATTAATTTGCATTTGTGACCGGGTTATTGAAATGACATTCAACTGATTGCCAGCACTTAGTAATAACTCATTATAAATTTATTGAACACTAATAAGCCATAACCTTTAAATAACCAAGGAAGCCAGTTGGTATCATCTGGACCATACTGGCCTCACTAACTAGAATCTGACTGCATACACCAAGCCCTCTCGGATAGTTCATATTACCCACCAAACATTCAGGGTTTACCACTCTTTGCACCTAAAGAAATTGACTTGGAATTCCATAACTTGTTGGTCTTCCTGACCTGGCAAGACAGCAAGAGGCCACTTTTCTATAAAGGGCAAATACAAGGGGGTTAAGGCCACAAAGCAATCACCTACTTTGTCAAAATGCAAGACAATGGGAGAGAGGGTTGGTACAGTTCTGATGAGCTGGCCATTGGAATAAAGCAAATACCTCGTGAGTGGTTTATTTAAGCCTTCATGTCTCCATCCCCCACCCCCACCAGCAACTCATTCAAGGACAAAAGGCTTGTAGGCAAGCTGCTCTGTCCTTTTGAGCTGAGTCAATAAAAAGTTAAAAACACACCAATTTGCATTTGCAACCAATTTATTGAAATGACATTGGATTGAACACCATCACTCATAACTCCTTATAAATGCATTGAACATTAGCAAGCTACAACCTTGAAATAACCAAGGAAGCTGGTTGGTGCCACTTGACCCATGCTGGTCTCACTAACTAGAGCCCTAGCATGTACACCAAGCCGCCACAGATAGTTCACATCACTCACCAAAAATGTGGGGCTTACCACTCTTTGCCCTTAAAGAAATTGATGTAGAATTCTAGAACTCGATGGTCTTCCTGACCTGGCAAAACAACAACAGGCCACTGAACTATAAAGGAGGGAACATGGTAGTTAAGGTCATGATGCAACTGTCCACCAGCATGCATGCATATGCTATTCCCCATTCATGGCCTCTTTCCATATAGCAAACAATAAATGACTTTGACAGCCAATGGTTTTATTTTAGTATGTCATGTTCACAGTATAATAAATGTCCCAGTGAGCTCTGTCTTGTATTTTTTATTTTATTCGGTTTAAGTTTTTGAACATTCTGCATCATGTTTGGCTTATGGATATATTCACAAATGTTACAATGTATACAAGAAAGAGTGACATAAATTTAAATATCTGTTAGGCTGATATAATCTTGAATCTTCTTAGAACTACTGTGTAAATAAAAAAAGTGTTCACTCTTGTAAGAAATGGCTGGTTGTATACATAAATAAGAATTATAAAAGTCATCTTGTGACAAAAATCTTCCAATATTTATGTAACTCATGACATCAAAACAGTAGTACCCACATTACACTCTGTAACAAAATAATACACACTAATATTTTGTATGTATATAATATTTAAAAAATCCATTTGAATCATGATTTCCCCTTGTCATAGTAAAAAACTGCAGCCTATTTTATTTACACTTTCCCAACAGGCCCTTTCAATTGTATATCATAACTTCTTGCAAAAAATGTCTGAATTATATTATTAGCCTCTGTCAAAACTTCTTACAAATGCATTCCACTGATAGCCTAGCTCAAAAATACTTGCTCTAGGGTAAAGCATTAAGTGTTGGGTAACAGACTGCAGTATAAAGGCCAATCATGTTAGATACAGACTTTCTATGTAAAACACTGGTTATTAAGACTGTCAACCCTTCTAAGTAACAAAATTAAATAATTAATTTGTATTTTAGTAATTGCACAAGTAAAATTCAAACTAAACCACTGATATTAAGTTCTGATGAAAGTACATCAGCATTTTACTCATCAGCCTGACATAAATAAAAGGTAATCCATAAAGGAAAATTAGTATCAAACCTTATTAAAAACAAACTCTTGCTATAAAAAATGGCAGGTAGTCACAGGATAAAACTGTCTTCTTTATTGAAAATGATACTAGATTGAGATTTCATCAGAGTAAACTCTTCAGACCAAAAGCTTCCTTTTATACAGTCAAAAGATCAATGATTGATTTGATGAGAGAATTGACCCCCCTTAAAGAAACATTACTCTGCAAGTACAAAAGTATATACACCATCTCTTTACCCTTTTAATTTTATTACAAATATCAGACCATTTTCAAGGCATACTCAAAAAAGAGATTATAAATGTTGAGGATATGTGGAAAAAATATTGTGGTCTAAAACTTAAAAATTGTTCTCATGTTTAAAACACATTGCAAGGAAATGTATTCATTTAACCTGGGAAATTTTGAGGCATGCAATCTAAGCTGCCATTTCATTTCTTTCTCCTCCAGCCTTAATTAAAATAATTTTTTCCCACATATCCTGACTTTTATAATTTTTTTTGTCTATGCCTTGAAAATGGTCTGATATCTGTAATAAAGTTTAAAGGGTGGAGAGATTGTTATACACTTTTGTATTTGTAGAGTAATGTTTCTTTAAGGATGGGTAATTGTCTCATCTAATCAATCAATTATTGACCTTTTGACTGTATATTTGGTCTGAAGAGTTGATTCTGATGAAGTCCTAGTTTGATAGGATGAATGCACTCACTCTAGTATCATTTTCAATAAAGAAGAAAGTTTTATCCTACAACTGCCTGCATTTTTTTATTTTTGTTAATTAGGTGGTTGTATTGCACCACTTTTTATTTGTTGTTATACTGTTGCTATAAACATTCTCTCTCCCACAGTCCCAAGACTACAATTGCATATAGGGAAGTGAAGAGGACATCCATTGTTGTGCCTTTAATTATAAATATCACCATCAAATTCCAAGAAATTATTATGAAAATATAATTATTTAATTCCATCATGTAGTTGGGAAGTGCATCTTGACTTAAAAAGGGTCTCATAATTTGTATACCAAAGCAATGATTAATATTAGTATATAAGCTGGTCATATCCACTGTTATCCAGTACAGATTTAATATCCCACTTTCTTCCTCTTGTGAGTTTTCAGTAAATCAGTGGAATCCTTAATATATGATGATAGCTTACTAGCATATCTTACTATATAGTAACTAATAAATCTTGCAACCTATTCCATACAGTTACCACAGCCAGATGTTATAGATCTACCTGGTGAATTCCAACTACTTTTAAGTATTTTAGACAGACAATAAAAGCAAGCTGTTCAAGCCTCCTGCTATCCAGCTATATTATATTATATTGTATTATATTGTACTATATTATAAGCCATTTTCACTGAAATGTAACCTGACTCAACTCCTTTTCTTACTAATACAAATAACCACTGATTTGTCGTGTTCTGTTTTATGGCTCAGTATATAAACATCATTATCTTACAAATGATTCATGCACAGT
This sequence comes from Protopterus annectens, assembly GCF_019279795.1. Lineage (NCBI taxonomy): Eukaryota > Metazoa > Chordata > Ceratodontiformes > Protopteridae > Protopterus > Protopterus annectens. Next base: position 1,359,382,041 of record NC_056731.1, read on the forward strand.
TTTATATACTGGCTTTTTTCATTATCACAATCACATTACATGCATTAGCAGGCTTAACAATTCTCTGGAGAGACAATATGTTCAACTGTCTTAATTGTGTTATTGCATTTCACTCATTATTCGCTAAAGTATATTGTTTATTAGTTACACTATTAAACTGTTCAGATGAGACACATATACATTTAACATCACAGAGAGCATATCAATAATGCTTGTTATTAAAAGGGTGGGGACATAAAAATCACTTTACTTAGCATGCACAAATTCACCTAGTCTCTATTGCCCATAATATTTAAAATATTCTAGGAAATGTCATGAGTAAAAAAATCACAACTATAAGACACATACTGAGAATTCACAATTCTGTTATATTTATCTTGTTTAAAATGCATTAAAAATAATGTTCTTATTAGTCTAAAAACATCTCTTTTAGAATGTGCAAACAAGGAAAGTTTGCTGATATAAATTTCAAGCTATGTTTAAGTATTCAGGATAACAATTCAGCAAGAATACAGTAGCAGATAAATTCATAATTTTTGAAGTAAAACATTTCAAATACTAGAAACAAAGAATATCAGATAGTAAACTACTTGGTTCAGTTTTACATGCAATGCATACCTGTCTAGTATGTCATTTTTCATTTATAGTCCTGTCACCTTAAAAAAAAAAATGTTCTTTTTTTGCCCGCACTTATAGGGTCTAAAAGTGTAATTTTATCTCGGAACAATTCCCACACCGAAACAGGACTTTTTAGGACTGTAGGTCAACTGGCTAGATACCTGTCTCTCACTCTCTCTCTGTTTCACTCACACACACACACACATACACAATGCCAGACACGGACATAAGCATGTCCACTCATATATACATAGGTATTGCAATGGTTATTTATTTTTGTAGAGGTAGATAATGCCAACATAAGTCTATTTAGCATATATGACAACTTCTAAGACATACAGACACATACATGTCTACATACATATATATATATATATATATATATATATATATATATATATACACACACATATATATATATATATATATATATATATATATATATATATATATATATATATATATATATATATATATATATATATATATATATATATATATATATATATATATATATATATATATATATATATATATATATATATATATATATTTGGGTCTACCTGAAAACGCCGAAATCTCAGATTGCCGATGACGAGAACACCCACACCGGAAGATCAACAACAGAGAAGACCAACAGTTGAGAATCCCGATGCTGAGAACACTGATATGTTAAGGTAAGTGTGTGATAGGGACAGATGTTAGGGTCAAGGTGTGGGTAAGGTAAGTATGTGATAGTGACAGACATTAGGGTAGGGTGCGGATCAGGTAAGTGTGCGATAGCGACGGAGTTTAGGTTTAGGGGCGGGTTAAGTGAGTTAGGGTTAGGGTGCCTGTAAGGTAAGTGTGCGATAGTGACGGACTTGAGGGTTAGGGGCGGATTAAGTGAGTTAGGTTTAGGGTGCGGGTAAGGTAAGTGTGCGATAGTGACGGACCTTAGGGTTAGGGTTTGGGTTAAGGTAAGTGCATAGATAGTTGTGTATGTAAGGTTTAGTGTAGGTTTGAAAGGTTTTTGGTGTGCTTTAGTTGTGTGTGTGTTTTTTTGGAAAGGTATTTTTTTTGTTGATTGTCGGGATTTTGGTTTGTCCGGGCATGTGAAGTTTCGTGTTTTTGTATTTTTTTTATTCATTTTTTTCATGTCGGTTATTTTGTTGTCAGTGTTTTGGCATGTCAGTGTTATCAGGTAGACCTATATGTGTATATATATATATATATATATATATATATATATATATATATATATATATATATATATATATATATATATATATATATATATATATATATATATATATAGGGAGAGAGGCAGTGAGAGATGGAAATTGGCATAGATATGTGTACCAATATTGTGACATCTTGTTAGTTACAAATGTGGAATAAACTCTTAAACGCTTAAATGCAGCTTGTGTTGTTGTATTGAATTAGACAATAATAATTACCAATTAAGCTTGTGTAAAAGGATGTGATCTGGGAGCGGACAGAAAGGAAATTGGTTTCTTACTTGGGTCTATACTAGATCTTTGAATGCTTAGGTTGTCGAACACCAAAACACCGACACCTAAACGTCTAAATCTAATAAACGTGACAGGCCAATTACACAAGTTTTTCCCAGGAAAATTTATGCTTTCCGTATACATCACCAATAACAACCAAAATTTTCTGTTTCTCCCATGTGTTCAATGGACTTTGTAAACCAGGTTGTACGTAGTCTACTATCTTAGGCTGCCAATATTAACCTTTCATCTTTTGGGTTAAAGTCACCTCTCCTTAACCATTCCTGCATTTGATCCTGATCAACGTGGTTGTTCCAAGAGTTTTCTATACTAGCAACTATATTTATGCACTTTCTACAGTTTTTGCCATCTCATCTGATCCTTCAACTTATATTCTTTATTTCATTTTTTGGCATCTTTATTTGCTGCCTGATTTTTATCTTCTTCTGGTTTGATTTCCATTTCTGCTTGAAGTTAATATGCGTCTGCTAAACTAAGCAGGGAAGTCATCTTAGACTTATTCTCCTCATGTTTCAAAACTTTCACTACATTTGGATCTTATGAGTTAAGCAGATATGTACACAGTCCCATGATTGCAGATCTATACATGTAATCAATTTTGAGGAGGCCCATACCTCCTTCAGAATGGGAAATATATAATCTTGTTATGTACTGATTTTTATAAATAATTTGATGAGCATGAAGCATCCTTCTTGTTTTCCTGTCCAACCTATCCAACACCACTGTATATTAGGACAGGAAGAACAAATTGGTTTATAGCTTGGACTTTGTTCCTAGATGTCAGTGCTGTTTTCAGTATTAATTTAAGTCTTTTAAAATATTCCTTACTAAGTTTATCAGCATTTGGTCATGTTTTATCATGGATCCTTCATCAATTCCCACATATTTATCCACTCCCTCTTGCTCATGTTCTTTTATATCACATTCTTGTCCCAAACTGATGTTTTCTTTGGTGCTGCAGCTTTCCTGCTTTAAATGTTGCTTTTGCACATTTATCAAAATAAAATGACATTCTTATATAATATCTGAAAAGGTTTTGACCACTTGCAGTTGTGCTTTCAGTTCCTCATCTAATGAACTATAAAGTTTTAATCATCTTGAGAAGTCTTTACACTTTTTTTGGAAAATTAGCCATGACAATCTGCAGCAGACATTGAGTAACAATGGTTTCTTCCCCTTTTTAGTTCTCCATTATGACTTTATTTAACAACGAATTATCCTTTTTTCCATATGACTTTCTTTTATTACCCTTTTGTTCTATTGCCATGACTGAGTTTTTTTTCTAAATGACTATAAACTCTGTTGGCATCAATTCCAGTATATAGTTTATACATCATCAGAAGGCAAGGTATTGGTCTGTAGTTCTTACGATAGCTTGCAGGTTTGTTCTTAAGTAGGAGGATTGATCGGGGCCCAGAATGAGTGCCATCAAACAATGATTAATTTATACATGATTTGTTTGAGATGGAATGTAACACGATCACATGCATCCATTACCTTTTGTCCACCCTATCAATAACTGGTTAGAGATCAGAATTAGATCAGCTGGTGAAGCCTGACTGATCGCCTCACTGCGGGCATGCTGGTGCTCTTTTCTGCTGTACATGCAGTTTTTGACATGGCAATACGTTGACACTATACTCCCACGCTGGCAGAGACAGTAAGCTCAATGCATTATAAATAGATCTCCATGTAGTTAGATAAATAGTGACTTGGAGAGATCCATACAGTAAAAAAAAAAAAAAAAAAAAAAAAAACAAACTCTAAAACCCTAATCAAGTGGGGGCTTCTCCCCACAACCCCAATGTGGGAGAACACCCATACCGGAAGATCAACAACAGAGAAGACCAACAGTTGAGAATCCCGATGCTGAGAACACTGACATGTTAAGGTAAGTGTGTGATAGGGACAGATGTTAGGGTCAAGGTGTGGGTAAGGTAAGTATGTGATAGTGATGGACGTTAGGGTAGGGTGCGGATCAGGTAAGTGTGCGATAGCGACGGAGTTTAGGTTTAGGGGCGGGTTAAGTGAGTTAGGGTGCCTGTAAGGTAAGTGTGCGATAGTGACGGACTTGAGGGTTAGGGGCGGATTAAGTGAGTTAGGTTTAGGGTGCGGGTAAGGTAAGTGTGCGATAGTGACGGACCTTAGGGTTAGGGTTTGGGTTAAGGTAAGTGCATAGATAGTTGTGTATGTAAGGTTTAGTGTAGGTTTGAAAGGTTTTTGGTGTGCTTTAGTTGTGTGTGTGTTTTTTTGGAAAGGTATTTTTTTTGTTGATTGTCGGGATTTTGGTTTGTCCGGGCATGTGAAGTTTCGTGTTTTTGAACTTTTTTTTTTCATTTTTTTCATGTCGGTTATTTTGTTGTCAGTGTTATCAGGTAGACCTATATGTATGTATAAATATATATATATATATATATATATATATATATATATATATATATATATATATATATAGGGAGAGAGGCAGTGAGAGATGGAAAATGGCATAGATATGTGTACCAATATTGTGACATCTTGTTACTTAAAAATGTGGAATAAACTCTTAAATGCTTAAATGCAGCTTGTGTTGTTGTATTGAATTAGACAATAATAATTACCAATTAAGCTTGTGTAAAAGGATGTGATCTGGGAGCAGACAGAAAGGAAATTGGTTTCTTACTTGGGTCTATACTAGATCTTTGAATGCTTAGGTTGTCGGACACCAAAACGCCGACACCTAAACGTCAAAATCTAATAAACGTGACAGGCCAATTACACAAGTTTTTTCCCCAGGGAAAAAATTTATGTGGCCAACATCAAATAAAAAAACAAACAAACTCTAAAACCCTAATCAAGTGGAGGGCTTCTCCCCCCACAACCCCCAATGTGGGAGGCTGTGCCTTCCAGCCCCCCTAACTAAATATACCAACTCTGAGATCTCTCTATATTAGGGAAAAGGGCAAATCCCCAATGACGGCCAAGCAAATTTTTTCCCTGGGAAAAATTTGCATAATTGGCCTGTCATATTTAATAGACTTTAAAGTTTAGGTGTCGAGGTTTTGGCATTTGACAACCTTAGCATTCGAAGATCTAATATAAACCCTCTTACTCAAAGGTTTATGGTGGACCAAAACAGGGGCTCTGCTTCTGTAGACAGATGGTCTAGTCAAGATCTATTTTGTATGTGGCCTGAGGTGAGTTTATGTAATGATTTTTTTCTTTGTGTGTGTGTGTGTGTGTGTGTGTGTGTGTGTGTGTGTGTGTGTGTGTGTGTGTGTGTGTGTGTGTGTGTGTCTGTGTGAACCTGAAGGTAAGGCCTGAGAGACAATATGCCCAACTGAGCTTCTATGGTGGAGATGCTTCTAAGGGCTATGACCTTAAATAGAAGATACTGTATATATTCCAAGTAACTTGTAGAATTACTTGAGGAAAGCCAAGTGAGCTGCATTTTCATTTCATTTTTAATTATGTTGTACAAAATAACTCTGTGTGTTAACATTTTTCAGCCTTCAGTGTCTTCTAACAGCTTAAACTGGTAGAGAATGTAAGCAGCTTCGACCACAACCTGGCAAAATACAGCTCTTCACCATCTCTCTTCTGTTAAATGTGCTGACTGTTACAGCTAAATTTTCTTGAGGGATTTTCAAGCCAGAAATTTTTGCTGCTGTTACCTGGTGTATGCTCAGTGACTTGACTTTTCTACTCCATTTTGTTATACCCACAATCATGAAGGCTTTATTAAAAGGTTTATTGAAGCCTATGGTAGGAATTAACTAGAAGATGTGGAGTGGCATGAATGTGGGATTTCTCCTGTCTCGTTTACATCTTCTGTCAAGTATGCACTAATTTCATATACAATTCTGTATGCAAGCGCGAGTCTCAAATGTGTGCTCCATGTAGCATGTAGCTGTTATTATCCAGTGCTCCATGGGATAATGAGTGCCATCTGAAAAACATAATGACATCTTACAGTCACGTATGAAGCTGTATACTTTCTTGGAGTACAATGGCAGACTTTGGCTTCTAGTCAGATGGAATGTACATGTTGGTTTATTGCATGTGTGTTTGATGCACGCAGATCACATGCATCCATTACCTGCTCTTTGTCCATTCAGTCCCTATCAATAACCTCCTGGTTAGAGATCTGGTAGAATTAGATCAGCTGGTGAAGCCTGACTGATCGCTCCCTCACTGCAGGGCATGCTGGTGCTGCTCTTTTCTTTTCTTTAGGCATGCTGTACATGCAGTATTTATTGACATGGCAATACGTTTGACACTATACTCCCACGCTGGCAGAGACAGTAACCTCAATGCATTATAAATAGATCTCCATGTAGTTAGATAAATAGTGACTTGGTTAAGGGAGAGAATCCATACAATGCAAGTAGTGAGTGCCTCATCAAATAGTATGAAGGCAGATGGTGGTGTCCTGCAAGGCCCTGTGCTGGGTCCCCTGTTGTTTAGCATTTACTTTTCATTCCACAGCATTCTTTCTCAAGCAGTCCATTTGAGAGTGGTCCAGCATTTTTTGCTGACACTCTGTAAAGGTGCTGCAATGATCAAATGGATTTTTGCATCATTCATTGTCATCAGCAAGATGGCATTACTTGATTCCAAGCATGATCGATTTCATCATATAAATATCTTCTTATCCAAAATTCGATACACAAATAAAATGTCTTCATGATAATGCTTCATGCAAATGCCACCACTCTGGACACATTGCCTAAGAGAATCTTGCTCTCCTCAATTAGTCTGCCTTCTAACAAGTTTGTATGATATTACCTGCAATTGTAGCTAACTCAAGAGTCAGTCTAACTGCATGTACATACACACACACACCGATATATATATATATATATATATATATATATATATATATATATATCTTGCTACACTTTTGTGACTGCTCCTGTCCATATTGTATACAGTGATTGCATCAGTCTGTATTGTATACACATAATCAGTTCACCACACTATAATGTATATGCATATTTTTGGTTTTTTGTTTTCCTTATTTACTTCTTTCCAAGATGACACTTAAATTGATCATTTGTGAACAGTGATCTACTCCAGTTAATACATTGCAATAAATACATACTTCTTCATTTGCATATATTGCCTGGGAGCAATTCTTTTAAATGTCTAGTGTTTGACTACGTCCACAGTTTTCACACACTGCCTTTCCCCAAACATAAATTGTTTTCTAATCTGAGAATCCTTGCACTCAGAAATTATTTTGAAAGAAAATAAAAAGGCAACCAGAAGTAAAGTAGCAGAGAAACGAAAGCGACCCTGTGTTAAAGATGGGCAACAACAACAATTAGTCAAAAGAAATGACAATATCTGCTATGCATACTTTACTTAGCTACAAAGTAATAATAATCATAATAATAACCATGACATTCATGTATGTAATGTTTAAATAATATAAACACTAACTTTATAGCTCACAAAGACTTGTTAAATACTTTTCTCTCTCCTAACAGAAAACTAACAATGCAGAACACAAGATGGAAGGAGAAAGCATAAAGGAGAAACCTAACAGAGTATAAAGACATACAAAATTAAAAGTACAAGCAGTCTCCAGACTTGACTGCACCTAAAATTAAAGCTGTCAGGAGATACAAATGAACCAAAAATAATTGGAATTCCTCTAACCGAATAGATAGTGCTCCTGCTAATTATCAATAATGTGGCATGCCATTGCTGCCTTCTTTCCCTAGAATGGGCAAGCTGGCAATAGCTGTTCACTTGAATTCCCCCCAGCTAGCTTCTACAGACACCCAAGCAGCTTCTCAAACCTGGTAACCTGCACCATTGTCAGGGCTTTATGCCACAGAACTGGCTACCACAGTTATTGCTTGTAATGCTAAGAATACTATACGGAAATTTGCACCTATTCCAACATATTAATCTTCTGACAACTATAACAATATTGTTGAACAATATTCAACAAGTGGTTCAATTAAAAATTTGTAGAGATTACACATCAGAATCAAGTCATTAGATGATATAGATTTTAATACAAGTTGCATCATTTATATGTGTGGAAATATGTCATATTGTCATACAAAAGACCACTTTTTCACAGAGTGGCAAACAAGAGGTATTGCATGAAACAATATCCACAAACAGAAATGTCAAAGTCAGCCCTAGAATTAAATTCAACATGGCATAATAACAATGACATGTTTTTTACTCTCTTAAATTAACAATGCCATGTGTGGGTAAATCTATCATGTCCAAAACTCAGACATGGCATATTGCTTAATTAGGACATATATCTATTGCTCTTGTTGCTGTAGTTATTGATAAAATTTGAAATGTAACCCTGGTAAATTTACCTTCTTATTTAATAACTTACAAACTACCTGAATGTAACTCTTTCTATACATGGCTCTTTTTGAACTATGCTTCCATTTTAAACAGATGCTGCACAGATAGAGACACATGTTTAAGAAACATAATATGAAATATTTAGTAAAATATTGGAACAGACTGGTCTACAGAAAATACATTCCTTGCCTGTTTTCACAGAAATTGTTATGATTACAGAATGGGTTTGGCATGTTTAATCATGTGCTTTTTTGCAGGGAAAAAACCCCCCATACCCCCAATGTAAGAAAAAGCTCATACAACAACAATCTCTAAATGTACCTTACTCCAAGGTCATTTAAAATGGGAGCAGAGAGAGAGAGAAGGTAGAAAACTGAAGTAAAACTCACCTTCCTAGTCCTCTCTGACTCCACAATTCATGTGGAATTCATTCACCCCTTGCCAGTCCTTAGTAATGGAATCTTTCAATACAGGAAGGGTCATCTTACTGCTTCAACATTCCAAGGCTCACCATTCTAGGTTGAGACAGACAGTAGGTTTCTCCCACAAAATTCCAATCTTCAGAATACTGAAATTCTGACTTGATAAGCTGGATAGTAAATGTAATGTTTATGTAAGCATCTTATGAATGCTCAAGAAACGTAGTTCATCTCTCACTCAGAAAAACTTCATCAATGGGAAAAGGGGTTGTAAATCAATGGATTAAAAATATTTACCATATATTATGCAGCACATAAGAGAGCAGCTTTTGGTCCCTTTCCTGAAATGAATTGACAAGACCATAGCAATCATTACCTTTTGATCAGTGACAGAAGAAGCCTTATAACAAAGAAGCTATGAGCAAACAAAACATCTACACAATTTTGTGATTATTTGAGATATGTGTCAGAAACAATGTAAGTAGCATATCAATTCTATCATGAATGTGTTAGAGGATCTGATTTTTGTTTTGAAAAAATCTCAAATCATGCTTACATTCAGAACTTTTGTAAGGAGACACTATATGACAAGACTGGAAAATTACCAAAAATCATTATCTCATTTATTCACCTCAATGTCTCTCCAAATGTTAGCTTGCAGCCTTATCTACAGAGTTAATGCTTTCATACCACATATTTGATTATCTTTTTGTGGAAAAACAGCTATGCTTCAACTGATGATTTAAAATAAATATAGAACAAAATAATAAGTATTATTAAGTAAATCAATGAATAAAGCTTATGTGCTTGCACCCTATCATCTGAAGTGTTAGCTCTGCTCAGATTATTGGTGTCATTAAATAGCTTAGTCGTACTGCAGGCTCTCCTCAAAGATAATGAAGGACATTATTTTCAAAATACATTCTTTATTGATGACATTACTACAAATTACTGAACTCTTTCCAGTGGTCTTTTTCTCAGAAAGTCTCCTCTGGCTTATTTAAACAGGAACAGGCAAAACTGATATGTTATTTTTAAGCAGCATAAATTGAATATATTAGTCAAACAGCACCTTAATTAAAACTCATTGCCAAACAAATATGAACATGTTTTCTTATTCATGAATCACTGTGATTTAATGGCAGTCCTAAGCACTGATTGATTAACAATGTTGTTGCTGTCAAATGCTTGAATTCTGTTTTATTTACAATGTCTTTCAATAATTCAGTTTTATGATGTAGTCTGTAGCTATAACAATTGATAGTGATTTCTGCATAATACACTAAAAAGAAAATTAAGGTAAAATCTTGTATGAAACAGGCAAATAATACTTTTCGTAACCATTTCAGCGTAAGTTTGGCACTTCAACATAAATAGATACATTAGGTAGTGGGATAAAAACTATCACACATTACCCAAATTTCTGATGCTTTTCATTGCATGGAGACTGCATATTACATGAATTTTATGCAGAAGTCATGATGCTTTTACAGCATCGTGGCAAAATAGGTTTATAGGTAAGTACTAGGCTAGCTACCCTTGCAGACCATTTTAAGCGTAGCAAATTTCCCTTAAAGGTGAGATTCAAGCCCTGTACTTTCTGTTTGTGAGGTAAACACCTTAACTGTTATGCTAACCCAAGCCACTAAAAATATTCATTGTCCAAAGGTAAATACTAGGCTATCAACTACCAGTCTGTAGACTATTATTAGCCTACCCAAGAGCATACCTCTCAACCTGAAAACATCAAAAGTCTGGACAAAGGCCCATGAAAAATAGGTACAACTGGTCAAAAATCTGTATGCTGATTAACACTGATTCACTGGTCCAATTAAGTAATCCTGCAAGTTAGCATTATTAAACCATAAGCGCTACTTACTCTTATACTCTCTACGATTACCCTGTCCTCTATTGGTCCGTCTTAAATTCAGTTTCCCTATATTACTCTAGCATGTCCACAGGTCAGTCAATGGTTTCCTCTCCAGTCCAGCTGGTGAATCTGGGAATTTTGAGGCAATGTTACAACTGTCTCATGTACACGGACAACCCTCTCCTCCTCCAAATAGGTTCAAATATATGTGAGAGATGCAACTATTTAGCCAAACTGGAGGCTGAGCTCTCTCATCTCAAAACTGGTGTAACCAGTCAGGAGGAGAAGGTAACCTCACACAACACAATTCCAGTATCACATAGTCCCACCACATCAGTGAACCAAACACATAAATACACAAAAACATACTTGGAGGCTCTGAATAAAAATCTACCTAAGCAACAGAGACCTACAAAGCAGACATCCAAGCAAACGCTACCTCAAAACAAAACACGCACAACACATAATCCACAAAGTCAGTGTGCCAAGCAGCCACAGCCCTTAAGGCTGAATAACACACCTGATACTCTTGTAATAGGTGACTCTATTGTCAGAAACACTGACGTCCTGCTCACCAGGCTGAATAAAGAGAAGGTCACGGTGAGCTGCCTGTCGGGTGCTAGGATCCGCCACATAACGCAAGCACTCAGGTCACTCCAAAGCAAATACAAATATGACTCAGTCATTGTACATGCTGGTGTGAATGACCTGAGACGTACCTCTCTGGACTACATGAAAAGAGACATAGAGGAGCTCTCTGATCATGTAGCCCAGGCTGGTATGACCCTGACCTTGAGCAGCATCTTACCCTCACCTAGAATGATGCCACAGTACAAAGACAAAATGATCGATTTTAACAATTGGCTAAAATTTTGGTGTCATTCAAAGGGATCCGGTGTCTGTCAGCCTGGGATGACATGCTCGACAAGCCACATTGCTTCACTAGGGACGGCTTGCACCTGTCACCACTGGGCTTTTGGATATTGGCAAAGGCTCTTGCCACCCCCATAGTGCCTTTTTAGGCAAGGCTCAAAAGTCAAACCCACCCCATAGACAGCACAAGGAAAAGAAACTAAGGGTAATGCTGCTAAACGCCAGAAGTCTTAACCTCAAGATGCAAGCTCTCCTCAGTATGGAGAACATCGATATCTGTGCAGTGACAGAAACCTGGCTCAAGGCTCCAGAGAGCACCCCAGCACTACCAGGCTATACCTCATATCATGCTTTTCGGCCCCAAAACCCGGACCGAACCACAAAAGGAGGGGAAGTTTCCATATTTATCAGGGATATCCACACTTCCAGGTTAGTGGCATTGCACGAAGTATCGGAGACCATCCATGTGCAACTAACAGTGGGCAAGACTGCTTTTCAGTTTATAGCATCCTACAGACCACCCTCTCAAAGTCAGGAATCCCACTCGGCTTTCCTGAAAACATTGGAGAACATGAAGATCTCTCCGAACACCATTATATTGGGTGACTTCAACTACCCAAACATTGACTGGGAGCACTACTCAAGCCCCAGCACCTTAGCCCAAAGGTTCCTGGAAATTATAAACTCAAATGCTATGGAACAACTAGTCACCACTCCCACAAGAGGGGACAACATACTAGACCTGATCATTACCAACATGGGGACTCTATGCTCCACACCAGAAGTATATCCCTCATTGGTAAGATCAGACCATAAATTAATTTCACTGGATGTCCACATCCGACCCCACCCCCAGCCCAGAAAACCACAGTGAAAAACTTCTCAAAAGCGAACTTCTCACTTCTCAAAACTGAAGTGGAATCCTTCAAGGCCCCAGGGCCAGTGGAAACCACGCCCAAACTGCAGAATTCTATATAAACGATTCTACGGACATCTCCAGGAATGCATGGATCATGCTATCCCAAACAAAACCAAGACCCAATCATCCAAAGGCAGGCATCCAGTCTGGTGGACCCCTGCCATAAATAAACTGTACAACAGAAGGAGGAAGCTACTACATGATAGAGCAAAATCCCTAATAGGGAAGGCATCTCTGATCAGTACTAGCAAAAATTACGATCCTCATAAAATCCTCCAAGGCCAGCTTTGAGAGAAAAATTGCACAGGACACCAAAGACAATCATAAGGCTTATTTCAGTTATGTTAGAAACCTGGGATGCAACTTCCAGACTTGTTCTGAGTTGATTCTAAGCGACAAAAATACACTGAACCCACAGACATCGCCAATATCCTGGCAGACAGGTTCAGTGCAAACTTCCACCCCTTCCCCAAAAGAGCAAGTATCTATCCCGCAGAGGGCTGCCTCCCAAACAGCTCTGATGCTCAGGTGAAGGCTGCCCTCTCCAAAGCAAAAAACACTGCTTCCATGGGACCAGATGGCATCCCAGGTTGCGTCCTACATGAACCCCAAGAGGAACTAATCCCTCAAATAAAACAGCTATACAATCTCAGCCTCACTACAGGATATGTGCCCACAGAATGGCGTACAGCAACAGTGGTCCCACTCCACAAAGGTGGAGCCTCGACCCTGAAACTATTGCCCCATAAGCCTGACTAGCTTAGCCTGCAAGGCTATGGAGAGGATCATCATGGAGCTCATAAACAAAGACATTGGGGAACTACAGACACTAGATCCTACCCAGTTTGGCTTTGTCAAGGGCAGATCCTGCCTTTTGAACCTGGTTGACTTCTTCGATACAGTCACCAAACCCATAGATGAAGGCAACGTCTTGCACACAGCTTATCTGCACCTTGCAAAGGCATTTGACACAATACCCCACTGGCATCATAGATAAGCTATCCAGCTTAAATATAAACCCCTATGTCACAAGATGGGTCGCAAACTGGCTCAAAGACAGAACCCACAGAGTGAGAGTTGCTGGAGCCATGTCCGACTCGAAACTGGTCACAAGTGGCATCCCACAGGGTTCTGTCCTGGGACCACTCTTGTTCGGTATATACTTTTCGAGGTGCAGGCAAACATGGGAGGACTATGGCTCACCAAGTTACTTGAGCGACTGCAAACTGGGTGCCATAATCAACTCTCCAGCTGACACAAACATCCTTCATAAAGGTCTCACAGAGACAGATAACTGGTGCCAGCACCATGGTTTAAAGCTAAATGCCAAAAAATGTATAGTCATACCCTTTGGCAAAAACAATGTGCCCACAAATTACCACATAGGCGGAAACCCATTAAGTACAGAGAAAGTTATTAGGGACCTGGGGACCCAAGTTGATAGCAATCTCTCCTTTGAAAACCACATTGCCAAAGTGGTTAGAAAGACCTTCTACATAGCCCACCTCATCACAAAGGGTTTCACATCTAGATCAAGAGAGGTAATCGTGTCCCTTTATTCATCCCTCATCAGGCCCATCATAGAATACAATGCCCCTTTTGGGATGCACCTTACCCGACACCTGCAGCAATTAGAAAGACCCCAAAAGTATCTCACCAAGAGGATCAAGGGTCTCAAACAGATGCCATATGCTGCTCGGTTAAAAACTCCAGCTCTACTCAGTTTCATACCTACTTGAGGCGATCTATGCCTGACATACAAAGCTATGTCAAATCCAGAATTAATGGACATGCTCCACCTCAGTAAATCTAAATCCCTTAGAGCCACACGCTCGAGGGACTTGAGCCTCAGCACAGAAATAAATAGAACTTGCTGGAGGGACAGGTTCATAACCCAGAGGCTCCCTTCGCTCTGGAATAGAATTCCAGTTCATGTGAGGCATAGCACCTCATTGAATCTCTTCAAGAAGAATCTCAATAGGTGGATGGGGGATCGTAGGTTTGTCCCAGGGATTACTCTCGTGTCACTATTAGACAGAGGCACATTAAACTAAACCTTAAAAAAGGGCACAGTATACTCAAATCAAGGGGTGGAGTAAGCCATACAGAATCGGGCTAGGCTTATAATTGCCCCAGGGCAGATAGCCTAGTATGAACCTATGAACCTATGAACATAAAATTTGCATACATGATTGTGTAACCATGCCCACTCCAATGGAATTGTGAGGTGCCAACTTTTAAACGCAATCTGAAGAACGGACAAAATATGATCATGAAACACAAAATAAGAAGAACAGTAGTGTTTTATTTATATTAATATTTGAACTAAAACTAAAATACAATTTTCTTTTATAAAAATAAAATTAACTAGGGCTGCACTTCAGCCTTCTTCATTAATATTAATTAACACAAAATATAAACCAGAGCAAAACTGTTTATTTATATTATTAACATCCCCAAGCGATGCATTCTGTCAGTGATTTCAACTTCAAGTATGCACAAGCACCAAAATAAAACATTTCCCCCAGCGATCCATAACCCTTCAGTAGTTTCAAATATGTACAAGCACCAAAATGAAACATTTCCCCCAGAGATCCATAACCCTTCAATAGTTTCACGTATGTACAAACACCAAAATGAAAACATTTCCCCCAGACCCTCATTAATCCCTTCGGCATGTGCACAGTCGGATTTTCACAGCAAATGCAAATAAATAAATATTTACAACAGTTGGCCTGTTTTGCAAAGAAAGTGTAGAAATTAACAGCCAGCATTCTACTAAACTGCAGCCGTCACATCACTATCTAGGCACATAACATTCTGTCATTCATACATCTTATATAAATCTGATACTATGAAACCATTCACCTAATTATCCACATGCAGAGCAATAACATTTCTCTTTCCTTTCTCAAAAATGATTGAGAGTTATTTATAGCCTCTCTTGTCATCAATAATTAACTGACCACGTCCAGCTAAAGAAAAACAAGAAAAATGATAAGATAGGGAACAAAGACAAAAAAAAAATAAAGAACAACAGCGAACATGGTTTAAAACACTTCCCCAGGAGAAATGGTTTCATAAACGTTTTTAAAAACTGATATATGCAGTCATCTTCACTCCATAAAGAAGGAAACCTGCAGCACCACTGCTTAATATTTCCACTGGAAAACACACACAGACCCTGTGTATGTGTGTGTGTGTGTGTGTGTGTGTGTGTGTGTGTGTGTGTGTGTGTGTGTGTGTGTGTGTGTGTGTGTGTGTGCGTGTGTGTGTGTGTTGGGGTTAGTTAGCACATGTGTAAGGTAGATGGGGGGCAAACCTACTATATATATGCACAGTTGCTATGAATCCCTCTCAACCTCTTAAAACAAGAAATCTGGACAAAGCCTGAAATAATGGGGGAAGTGTAGACAACGGCCCAAAAATAGGAACAAATTTTAAATATTGTTCTTACAAACTTAGAAAGTAGCTAGAATAACAGGATTTGAGTTAGAAATGCATTTTTGAAGGATATGAAGTATGAAACTCAAATGTATGTCATTATTTAGTGACTTCAGTCCTCAGATCATTCCAGAGTTTTTCAAAAAATACATATTTTGTGAGGAGCAGACAAAACTTTAAGGCAAATATCTGGACATTCTTTAAAAATCTGGTCAGTTGAGTGGTATGATTTAGAGATCCACATTGTTATACTTTTCTTCACTTTCTGTGCTTCTCCTTGGGCAGGATTCCCAAAGGCTTGTACGGAGTCTTAGAGTAGAGTAAGACTCCATGCAGCCATCATGTCCAACTAGCGATCCAGGAACAGCCTGCAGGGGAGTGCAAGAGAGCTCCTAAAACGGCTCTTACACGGACAGGGCTGGCATATGCAAATTACCTCAATTGCAGGTGAAAGGCATGCAAATGAGGTAGATTTGTGATTCAGGAAACCCAAACCTGTCCGAGTAAGAGCAGCGTTATTTGCAGAAATGTACTCAGTTGACAACTGAGTACCATTCTGCAAATAGCAAAACGGAACCGTGACAGCTCTAAATAAAGGTTGCATCCAGTGCAGTAAGCATGCCAATGGTCAAATATATGGCCATTGGAAATGTTTCCTGATGCAATATGAAAATAAAATTTTTTTTTTCTCCGCTGTCCGATGTTTAAGCGTAGCGCAGCGCCGCGCAAACGGGCTGTGCTCTAAAACCCAGAATACTAAAAATTAAAACACACAAATGTGGATCTTATTTAAATTGTTAATGTACAATGCAAGGGAATGGCAGGCTGAAGACAACATGGCCACCAAGTAGAGGTTGCTAAGGGGGGAAGCTCAGTCTAAGAGATGTAACCAAGCATTAGTAGACAATCCTATGTAAATGAGGGTTAGGATAGTGAATCGCAAGTTTACATAGCAAATGAGCACAGTCAGTGGAGTGTAGGAGTAGGATAAGGGGAGTAACAGAGTAGAAGATAGGTGACATCACAAGGGAGGTATGTATGAAAGAAGTGAAGCTCATTGGAGCAGAGTGGCATGTGTCAGGTGTCATTTACACATCATGGAAAGAGGTGTGACAACAGGTAGGCTAGGGAAAGGCAAGAAATGGAAGGTATATGCCATGAATAACACCAAAGTTTCTTGCTGAGTGTGCATGCGTGCATGTGCGTGCCTGTAAACCCGAGTAAGACAAAGTGCGCACGTGTAAGCGTGAGTGTGCACGTTTAAGCCGGAGTAAGCATGTGTAAGTCTGTTTAAAGAGTTGTAAGTGCGTTTGTGCCAGTGTGCACGCGTTTTAACCTGAATAAGCAGGTTTTAGTCCATGTAAGCATGTGTGCGCGCGCGTGTTAGCTGCTGTGTGTGTGTTTGCACTTGTGTGCGCGGCACTCCCCCCTGAGGAAACAGAAAAGGAAGCACAACAAATAGTAGGAAGCTACCAGGGAGTACTAGCAGAGCTAGCAGGTGAAAACAATCAGAATCAGGCAATTACACAGGCAGTACACTAGCCCAGCCCAGCCTAGCACTTAAAACTCTGCAAACAACAGTCCATTATGTTTCTCACAACAGACACTGCAGTAAGCTAACAGAAGTGAAAACTGAAAAAGCTTTACTGAGACAAAGAAATGTTAGGGGCTGCCATTGCTGTTATAAGGCAACATATGCAACATGCTGAGGGTGGTGACAATGGAAATGCTGCTGGACAACCCACAGTGAGGAGACGGAGAAGAGTGTACAGGCCCAGGGTAACCTACCAGGGGCTACATGAGCTGTAGAGAGTGGAGCGCTATAGAGTGGACAGAGACCTCCTGTAGCAAATTGTTGAGCTGTGCAGGCCACGCCTCACACACAGAACCAACAGAGGGGAACCCATCTCAGTGGAAACCAAGGTATGTGTTGGCCTAAGAATATTAGCAACAGGTACCTTCCAGAGACCAACTGGTGATATGATGGCGATATCACAGGCATCAGCATCCAGGGTACTGCACCAGTTCCTGGATGCCATGTCAGCACATGTCGGTGATCATGTATATTTCCCCAATTCCCATGAGGTATTGGCCAGCAATATGCGTCTCTTCCAGCAAATAGCGGAATACCCTGAGGTAGTGGGTGCAATAGACTGCACGCACATGCGCATCAAAGTACCAGCCGGCAAGCGGGGTAGGGTCTACTTCAACTGCAAGGGCTTTCCCTCCATCAACTGCCAGGTCATGTGTTATGCCCAGGGCATAATACTGAATGTGTGTGCAGGCTGCCCTGGAAGCTACCATGATTCCCATATCTGGCATCTGACGCAGCTGTACCAGACATTTGCCAATGGGGACATCCCACATGGTCACCTAGTGGGGGATGCTGGCTATGCACTGGATCTGTGGCTGATGACACCCATCAGAAATGCACACACACCTGAACAGGAATACCATAATGAGGCACACGCACAAACACGTAATGTAATAGCGTGTGTGCTTGGGCTGCTCAAGTCACGGTTCCAGTGCCTGGACACATCTGGTGGAGCCTTGCAGTACTCACCAACTACATGTACCCAAATTGTCATGGTATATGCTATGCTACATAATATGATCCTGCAAAAACAGCTGCAGCAGGACCAGCATAGGCCTGGGCCAAACAGCCCCCCACCATTGCCAAGGCCATCCCAGGCAGAGCGTGACTCGGAGGAGGAACAACCTGAGCCTGCCCCAGTAGGCAGAAGGAGGCGTGCCCAGTATGCTTTGGCCTTGGCAAATAGGCAACACATAGCACATACACTGGCTCAGTAGGAACACTGGAAATGATACCTCTCTCTGACTCACACATATAGTAAAAGGGATGCCTAAGTTGACACTACCTGCTTTCAAACATGTACAGGGAGTGTAGTATGTGCATCTGACATAGGCCACCCTGCAGCACCACCTAAGGCATGATTGCCATGTGTTAAGCAATATAAAGCAGTGCTAAACAGCATTTGCCACCATGTAGTATATGCAGACAAAATCGCACACACCAACTAGCACAACTGTGGTCAATGTTGAGTAATATTGGACAACGTCCAGCAATGTTGGTGAATATTGAGCAATGTCAGACAAGCCTGGTCTAAGTAGGGCATAGCTGAACAAAAGCCAACACGCTTATATTTATTTAACTGGCCCTTAAGCAGTCTGGTCTGCTCAGTATGAAAATATAAAGCAGTGATGGGCATCGAACCCAGAATACTGTGCACTATAGTCAAAGTACTGAACCACTAAACCATGGCAGTATTGCAGTGGTCAGCCTGTATGAAGGAATGTTGATAAGTCTATGCAAAGTATCTCATGGAAACCATGCAGGCACAGCATAATCCCTGTCGAGTTATGACACAAAGGTGAGTCCTGCAGTAAGAACAGAACCTGACTTCCAACACACACAGTATAAATGTTAATATTGGTCATGTTCACATACATGAACAAATGTAGTGGATCTCAAATAACAACATACTGAAAGGTCACACTGGGCATGCTCACACACGAATAAATGAGACAAATGTCAGGCAACAAAACACGGAAAGCCTGAACTGGGCATGCTCACACACTTAGGCCATGTCTGAGTACAGCAGTGGACCACACATATCTGGCAGTTGCATGTGTTAACCCAGGAACCTGTCACTATCCAGCAATCCACCCTGTGCACACAGTTATATGACAACAGACACATCTATAATATAGTGGAACCCTGTCATAATCAAATATGTTCTGCAGATACCGACGTTGTTCATAGAAACTGGTAAAGCAAAGATGATAAAGACCTGCAAACAGTATCAGCAATAAACATTGTGCATCCTGAACATTAGCATAGGTTCAGAGGTCGATACTAGGCTATCTGCCCTAGGGCATGTACAAGCCTAGCCAGAGTGTGTTTGGCATTTGCAACCCTGTCAGATTATTACACTGTGTGTGTGAATAGTAGGTCACACAAGATAGCCCATGTACGTTTAGGCTAGTGTGCTTCTGTCTAGCAGGGACACAGAAGATATCCCAGAGGTAAACATACGATCACCCATACAGTCGTCAGGATGTCTCCTGTAGGTGGTCAGTGGGTGGCTCTGCCTATGTGAAACTGGGATTACAATCTGGAGTGAGTGGAGCCTCTTGGATAAGAATATGTCCCTCCAGCATGTCCTATTAGCGTCTGTGCTGAGGTATACGTCCCTGGAGTGTGTTGCTCCAACGGATCAGATATCCTGAGGTGGAGCATGTCCAGTAAATCGGGGTTGGGTATATCTGTAAACAACAGGCACACATCATATCCAAGTAGGTGGTAAGCGACTGAGCAGAGCTGGAGTTACTGCATCCGAACTGCGCAGGGCATCTGTGTGAGTCCCTAGATCTGCTTGCTTAGGAACTTCTGTGGCCAGTACAGTTGCTGCAGGTGTCGGGTAAGGTACACCCCAAATGTGGCATTGTAACCAAGCATGGTTGTGATGAGTATAGGGGCACAATGACCTCACTCGATCTAGATGTGAAACCATATGGGATAAGGTGGCCCACATAGAAGGTGTGTCCAACCACTTTGGCAACATGAATGTCAAAGGCGACAGTACAAACGAGTCATGTCCCCAAACCCCTAACAACTCTTACCGTATGTAATGGAGTACTACCTATGTGGTAATGTGTGGGCATGTTGTTATTCCCAAAGGGGATGATTATGCAACTAATGGCATTTAGCTGTAGGCCATGGCTCAGGCACCAGTCATCCATCTCTGTGAGACCCTGTTTGAGTATGCATGTGGCAGCTGGAGAGTTGATCATGGCACCCAGTTTGCAGTCAAGTGCAAACATGTTCAGCCATATTCCCCCTGTGGTAGCCTGTACATCAGACAAATATATACTGAACAAGAGAAGTCCCAGGACCGAGCTGTGTGGGATGCTATGTGTAACTGGTGTATAGTCAGACATGGCACCTGCAATTCTGACCATGTGGGTGCTATCCCTGATCCAGGTAGCAATCCATCATGTGAGATATGTGTCCATATCGACGCTGGTGAGCCTATGCATAATGGCCCAGTGGGTTATTGTGTTGAAGGGTTTTGCAAGGGTCAGGTAGGCTGTGTGGACAACCGTCCCTATGTCGATGGACCTGTTAACCATTTAAAGAATACAAACAGGTTCAAGAGGCAAGATCTGCCCACAACAACGCTGAAATGTGTAGGACACAGTGTCTGTAGGTTCCCGATGTCTATGTGTATGAGTCCCATGACAATATGCTCCATAGCTTTGCAGAACAGGCTAGTTAGGCTTATAGGGCAATATTGTCTGTGGTCCATTGTGGCACCAACTCTGTGGAGTGGGACCACTGTCACTGTATGCCATTCCTTGGGTACATATCCTGTAGTAACTCCGATATTGAACAGTGATGTAATGTGAGGGTTACGTCTGTCATGAAGCTCGTGTAAGATGCAGGCCGGGACACCATCTGGTCCCATTGATACTGTGATGTATGCTTTGGGGAGGGCAGCACTCACCTGTTACTGTGTGATGTCAGGGAGGTTATACTCTGTTGGGATGGATAGTTTCTCCTTAGGGGGGATGGGGGAGACATCTGCACTGAACCTGTTTGGCAGCATGTTGGCAATGCCAGTGGGTTCAGGGTACGTTTAGTCAGTATGCAGTAACTCACAGCATATCAGTGAGTGTCCACCCAGGTTCCTGACATAACTGAAGAAGGCCGTGTGATAGTCCTACGTGTCTGGTGCAATTGTCCAGTAAAAGCGGCCCTTAGAAAAGTTCATGAGTGATCGTAGCTGTCTGCTTGTACAGATCACAGATGCCTTGCCAGTCTGGGATTGTGCTCTATCATGTAGTAGCATCCTCCTGATGTTGTACAGCTAATTAATGGCTGGGGTCTACCAGACAGGTCCCCTGCCATTGGAGTAGTAAGTCCTGTTGTTATTTGGGATACCACAATCCATGCAGTCCACTAGGTGTCCATAGAATGTGTATGTAAAGGATTCAGCAGTGTGAGCCGTATTTGCCACAGTCTCAGGGTCTCTTAAGGATACCACCTTGCTTTGGTGAAGTGAGACGTCAGCTCATGAGAAGTTCACCAAGATTACCCAGGATGGCTGTGTGGAGGGTATATGTATGTCCAGTGAGATACATGTATGTTCTGACCTTACCAATGAGGGGTATATCGCTGGTGTGGAACATAGAGTCCCCATGTTGGTGATGATCAGGTCCAATATGTATTCCCCCTTGTGGCTGTGCTGTCTGTTTGTGCCATAGCATATGAGTCTACTAATTGTAGTGACTGTTGGGTGAGGGTGTTGGGGCTTAAGTAGTATCCCCAGTCAATATTTGTGTATATGAAGTCACCCAATATAATGGCGTTTGTGGAGACCTTCCTATTCTCCATAGTTCTCATGAAAGCCGAGTGTGGTTCCTTAGTTTGGGAGGGTGGTCTGTAGCAGGCAACAAACTGAAAGGCAGTTTTGCACAATGGTAGTTGTATATGTATGGTCTGTGATGCTTTGTACAGTGCTACTAACCCGGTGGTGTGTGTATCTGTGATGTATATGGATACTCCCACTAGTTGTGTTGTCTGTTCCAAGTCTTGTTGTCAGAAAGCATGGTATGAAACATAACCTGGTAGTGCTGGTGTGCATAAGTGAGCCAGAACCAGGTGTCTGTTACTGCACAGATATCACTATTCTCCATACTGAGGAGAGTCCTGAGTGGCCACAATATGAGGGTAACACATCTGGTGTTGAGCAGCATTACCCTTAGTTTCATTTAACCTGTAATGTCTATGGAGGTGGGTTTGTCTTTTGAGCCCTGCTTAAAAAAGGCACTATGGTGGTAGCAAGAGCCTTAGCCAGCATTCGAAAGTCCAAGGGTGACAGGTGCAAGCTGTCCATAGTGAAGCTACGTGGCATGTTGAGCATGTCACCACAGGCTGACAGACACTGTATCCCCTATGAATGAAACAAATTTGTTAGGCAACTGTTAAACGTGATATGTTTGTCTGTATACTGTGACATCATAATTGGTGGGTGTAAGATGCTAGACAAGGTCAGGGTCATACTGGCCTGGGCTACATGATCAGAGTGTTCCTCCATGTATCATGTCATGTGGTCCAGGGAGTAACATCTGAGGTTTTACGCACCAGCATGGACAATGATGGTGCCAGTCCTGTACTTGCTTTGGAGTGACCTGACTGCCTGTGTTATGTGGCAGATCCTGGCATCTGACAGACAGCCCAAAGTGACCATTCTCTTGTTAGGGCTGGTGAGTGGTACGTCAGTGTGTCTGACAATAAGTGTTGCCTATTGCAAGTGTATTAGGTGTGTTGTTTAGCTCGAAGGGCAGTGACTGTGTGGCACACTGACATTGTGAACTATGTGATATGTGGGTATTGTAGTGGGGTAGCAGTTGTGTGTGTGTCTGCTTTGGAGGTCTCTGCTGCTTAGGCAGAGTACATTTACAGCATCCGAGTATGTCTATGTGTGATAATGTGGTTTGAGTGCTGTCACTAGAGGATATGTGAGACTAATATGTGATGTGTGTGGTTACCTCCCCCCCCCGATAGACTGTGCCAGTCATGGGTCGAGAGAGTTCAGCACCCTGTATGTCTCTATAGGTGCATCTCACACATATATCTGAGTTTGTCGGGAGGAGGAGAGGGTTGTCTGTGTACATGAGGCAGATGTGACATTGTGTCAATATCACAATATTCACCAGCTGGACTGGAGAGTACACACAAAACCGACCCCTGGACATGCCAGGATATTATGATGACATACTCTGTAGCCTGATCACAAAGGCTCAGTAGGGTGTTAAGTGTGTAAAAGAGTATAACAGGGATTAGTGCTCATGTTCGTTGGTGTTTTGTAAAGAGTAGCTGAGAAGGAGTCCAGACTGAATCATGACACCTCCTTCAGCTATGTCATAAATAGCAATGTACACCCATATATGTCCTGAGTCAGGGCCAACTGTACCTGACTGACAATGCCGACATCCTGACAGCAGGCCCATACGTACATACCCACCTCCCACTGACAATAGGCCATATCATCATACCATGAGATATCACATGTAGAATGGATGAGCAGTTACCCCCACTGCCAAAAGCATGGCAACAAGTGGAATACATTGATTCCCAATATGTGTCATGCACAAACTACAGAACAAACAGATCCTGCACCTGAATAGTCAGCTGAGCCTCACCCCCTACATAGGATGTGGAACCATTGAATGTGTCACAGCAACATATGGCACTCCCCACAAGTGTTGGTGCACAACACACCATGGGAAGTCAAATCCAGTACGCCTATGAAGTCTGATCTGCAAGGTCATGGAGTCCATCATGGTTGCAGTCATAAACAGAGCTATTGGAAGCTGACAACCACACAACCCTACCAACTGTGGTATGTTCATGTGCGGATCATTGTTCCCAAACATGCTAGATTGTTTGCAAGGCAGCCACCCAGGACATACATCAATGAACACATCTACACCTGTCTCACATGGACTTTGAATAGCCCTTTATCAACATCCCAGACACATGTAGTATCCACAAAACCAACAAGCTGTGCGTAAATATGTGTTGACATATGACGGAATGTCAATGTGTCCACAGATAGATCACACAAGGTAAGGATTATGAGGTCTTGTTGAAGCTGTTGACACCTGCTGACCCACATGGACCATTCCTGGAATGGCATAAAACAAAGTGTACACACATCACCATGTCCAGTCTGATGATGTCACCACCCTATAAATACAGCAGGAGAAGGGAAACCAGCCAGTAAAGCAAATAGCATGCCGTGTTAATGCATCTCTTTCTAGTATCATAGCATAGATAGGTAAAGATTTGAATCCTGCAAACAGTGAGTGAGTGTGGGGTGTGTGTGTGTGTGTATGTGTGCAGTTTCCTTTGAGAGGTGTTCCCTTTTTGGAGACTGGGAAAACTCACTAAAAGAGGTACATTCCTCTTTGGAAAGTCTGATGATGTCACAATCCTACAAATACAGACGGAGAAGGGAAACCAGCCAGTAAAGCAAATAACACGCCGTGTTAATGCATCTCTCTCTTGTATCATAACATAGATAGGGGTTTGAATTCTGCAAACACTGACAGTGAGTGTGTGTGGGGGAGGGATGTATGTATGTGTGCAGTTTCCTTTGAGAGGGGTGCCCTTTTTGGAGACTGGGAAAACTCACTAAAAGAGGTACATTCCTCCTTGGAAAGACTGATGATATCACCATCCTACAAATACAGATGGAGAAGGGAAACCACTCAATAAAGCCAATAGCTCGCCATGTTAATGCATCGCTCTAGTGTCATAACATAGATAGGTAGGGGTTTGGATCCTGCAAACGCTGACTGTGTGTGTGTGGCAGTGTGTGTATGTGTGCAATTGACTGTGTGTATGTCACTGTTGGTCAATGCGGTGTAGGTTTTGCTTTTACTATGGTATGACATATTATGATTAAAACAGTAAGTGCATTGCACACATCAGGTATCTGCATGGCAAATATATATGTGTACATGTCCCCTCAATCAGTACATAGGTGTGAAGCCTGCATACTACATGAATACATTTGTTTCCATTGACAGGTTGTGCCGCTGCTTCTCAGATCGTAGGTCACATATATATGTATGGGACAAGGCCAGTCACTGTTGTGTTCTGTGGCCATGGTCATCTGTGCCACACACACCCATGACAGTTACTTAAGAGTAGTGTGAGTGAGGGTATATGCCTGGGGTATATGTCAGACATGTTCATACACAACAACGACTGCCAATCATGGACAGTCTTTATAGGTGTACAACTGCCTTGTGGATATGCATTCAGGCCTCTAATGTCTTATGTGATACACCTTGTGACTCCACAATACCTATGGATATGTGGATACCAAGGGACACATGACATAACATGAGGCGGTATGCACACATTGGTGCCCAACATACATGTTGAGGGCTACCACCTGTGTGGTACTGACAGGATAGTATGTATAGTACATGAGGATGACTATGCCATAGTTGGCTTACTGCTATACAGCATGTATCAGACAACAGGTATCTGTCTGTATGATACCCTTGTGTAGGATATGCGTCCCATCCAGGGAATGCATTGTAGGCCAATGCATGCATTTCTAGATTTGGATGGACACATCCCTAGTGTATTTGCATGTACCTAAGAGGGCTATATGCCAAAAAGGTGTGGTCACAGGAATGGGTGGCGGTCATTACCACTGGATAGTGTTATAGTGTAGCACCGGTAGGATCCAACTGTTACTGAGTTCCCTACAACTGTGTGTCATTTTTCAGGACATCATCCAATGATTGCTTATAGTCATGCTGTTGAGGTTGTGTATACTACCAGACTGCAAATCATTGACAGATATTAACAGTATCACCCACAGCATAGTGTCAACCCATGTCATACACACGTCTACCCATGTTAGTACATAACTGTAGTAGAATGCATACTAGCCATTGAAAGATACTATGAGATGTCAACAATGTGTATGACAGGGTATGCCACACGTCCCATGTGTCCACTATGCACGTACATGCAGACAGTGTGCACCCACCATGTTCACAGATGTACACTTGCTAATCTGTACTGCACACATCACACATGCACTGTCCACTCACTAACACATGCTGGCAACACATTACACTTCAGCCAAGTGGCACATGGGTGGACAATACATACTCAGACCTAACAGTGGTGTAACCAATGCTACAGTGACAATCAGAGCTTTGATGCATAATGTCTGCTCAGATATATCTACAAGGATGTTGTTACACTTTCTTGTTGATGACTTGCTAATATTGCTACACTGCTATAGTGTCACCCTGTGCATCAACACCATGTTAGCCTGTTCCTCTGTCAATGTTGCAGATGACAGGAGGTGACACAGGTATCATCATATGCACAGGGCATTTTGTTGTTTGCCAGAGCCTGACATTGACCCATCCAATCGACATGTCTGTGTGTGTGTGTGTGTGTGTGTGTGTGTGTGTGTGTGTGTGTGTGTGTGTGTGTGTGTGTGTGTGTGAGGGACAACAGTACAGCATGGGCCAATGTTGATGTAATGTGTGTGTGTATGTGTGAGCCCTAGTTGTTTGGTTAATATGTGTGTGTCTGCATGCACACAGCTCCACCATGTGGCTGCCATATATGGTAGTTTGTGGGACAACCACAGACTGTACCTGCTAGGCTGTACAGATCACTGTCTCCAGCCATGGACACAGTACCTGTGCCTGGCAGGGGTGCTACGGACAGTATCGGGTACCAACCCTGTCTGGGTACTGTCATCAGAGGCAGAGGTATGATGACTGAACCCATGTCCCTGCTGGGACTGGCCAGAGCCACATGCACATGGTCTACTAGTATGGTCAATGGACAGGCCAGCCCCAGCATTGCTGGGTATGGTACTGCCACTACGGGAGCGGCTGTGAACTGTGGGCCATCCATGACCACTGCCAGCTGTTGCTGTTGCTGGCATGCATCCACGTCGACGTCGCAACTGTCCCGCACGGTCCTGGCTCATGGAAGACATATTGTGGAGGGCATCTAATGTCTCCCCCCAATGTCTGTCAATGACCTCGGTGTAAGTCCGGATGGCACCGGCAAGGTCACGGATGGTGTCATTGATAGCGGTGTAATGTGCTTTCTGCACCCTAAGTCCCTGCCTGGTGTACCATTCCATACATGCTTGAGCCTGCATTATAGCCAGGAACATACTGGACATCATAAGACCTGTGAGGGCATGCCTGCCAGGGGCAATACGACCAGCGGTGCTCCCCCGAGAATCCCTGGACCTCTGCCTATGTGGTACCATTCCAGGAATATGGCTATGGCTGCTGTGAGGGGATGCAAGTGCCATGGGTACCACACTCTCCTGGTCAATGCCAACTGTATGCTGTTCCTCGCCTTTGGCCATTATTGGTGAGGGATGTATTGACAGTATGAGTGTGCGCATAGATGGGGTTGAATGCTGTGTACTGTCGATTGGCGGACCAACGACAGACCCTGTCAAACCTTCCTGTGCCAAAATACATGTCTCATCATCACCACTATTCATGGTAGTGGCTTCAGGTTGTCTGCTGCTTTCACCAAACCCTAACTCAGCACCTGTGAGAGAAAGACAGGAAACACACTTTACGGTCTGCACATGAACACATGCACACATGCACACATGCACACATGAACACATGCACACTAATACACTCCTCACTACAGCACATACACACACACACCAGCAATCCAGCACATACTCTATAGTGGGTGAAGGTGGGTGTCAGTATCACAAGGTAAACAGTCACCACACACATGTCAGCATGCAGAATATGTGTTGCACAAGACCATGCAGTGCAAGTGTAGATGCCCCTATTGAATGGCAGTATACATGGCTTTGATGCAACTGTGTAGTTGTTCAGTGATTGGCTACACCCTGGAACACAATGTGTACATGGACACAACATTGCTGTGCAGGTATTATCAGCTCTGCAATGCCCTGTGCACCATCACTCACAAGTATACATGCCATGGCTGCATGTGTTATCTGTGTGACACATAGATATCCATGTCTGAGTACAGTGTCTGTGTCCATAGCAGATAATAGTGGGCACGGGTGTAGCACATGCATGCTATGTACACACACGGGATGTGTGGTGCATGTTGACGTGAAGGAATCCCAATGCTCAACATGGCCAGTGTACAGTGGTTATGGTGAGTGTGGGACATATTGCAGATATGTCGGTGCCAGACATGGCATGGCATGCTACACAACTGCAACATTAAACACCACACATACCCAATGTGTGTCAAGTGACCTATACACCCACTAGCATTCCAGGACATATATGTGACACTTTGGATGGTGACTGCTGTGCATATTGTGTATACTGGCATATGTAAGCACACACACAACATGCTATGCATATTGTGTATAGGTGCATATGTTTGCACACACACAACATTGAGGTGCAAAGCAATGACTGCTATGAGCAGTACTGTGGTCACTGTAACTGGATGGGGTGTAGTACCCTGTGCCACCATCAACATGCATCTTGTGGTCACTCACAGCTACTAATGTGTGCAAGACCACCACCTAGCATGCTGTACCTGAACTGCAGTGCCATGGCTACATTCACAATTACACAGCCACCTTGTACATGGGTGTGTGAGGTGCCCAATAGGGAGCATTGCCTAACATGACTGTGTTATGTGTTGCAGAGTATTGCACAGCCCCATGATGGGCCTCTACCCCTGAGGTACATCATGTGTGTGTTCATGACATATGGGATACTGAAGTGTGACCTTACAGCGGGTGTGTCGTAATGCCAAATGTAGCATGTTTTCGTGTACTGCGTATGATAAACATGTTCTGTTGTGTACAGCTGTAGCAACTATGTATATCCAATGTGCAGTACAGTGTTGCCACAGTTGTGTCTGCTGCACTGTGCATTGCATGTGATTGAGGCAGCTACTGACTTTACTGAGATGATTGATGTCTCACAGCAAACATGCACAGCATGCATTATGCGTAGGTGTGTTAAGTGTACATGGCCTACATTCACCTATGACATGCACATTTCATTACCAATATTAAAGTGTTAACACACTCACCAGCATCTATCGTCTGCCCTGCTGTCACACCAGAGGGACCTACAAGAATTTGACACAGTTTGTCAGTGGCCACAACTGTGGTTTTGCTACTGTGAGTGTGCTAACCGACAGTGGAACAACAGTCAACAGTCACAGGTGTACGGATACTATTCCAAATATCAGTATTGCACATGTTAGGCAGTACAACTGCTAAACACACAGTACACATCTCACATACGCATATTCTAACAATACAGGTAACGGTAGTCTACAGCTAGGGCATATTACTTGCATGCTCCATGTCATCCTGCTAGGTGGCTCCGGCCTCCATGATGACACATGTGTGATGCTGTTGCTGCTGTAGGCCAGGAGCCACCATGCTTAGGAGCAGCTCCTCCACTCTGATGAGGGGGGATGTATGGCCGCCCCACCACCTGTGGCAAACTGATGCCTATGGATATCAGATGCATGCTGCCGGACATGTCTAATTAAAGCACTGCAGTGATGGCGTACCTGCTCATATGTCTGGTTATGCATGCCTATGTCATTTACCCAGCAAACAAGGTCTTGTCACAGTGCAGTATGCTCATGCTGGTGCTGGCTGGCCCTGGAAAAAAGCAGGTTATAGTGCTGCACCAGGCTGTTCAAAATTTCCTGCTCCTCTGCAGCTGAATACGATGGTTTACATTGATGAGCCATAACCCTGGAAGACAATTAAACGATATATGTGAGCAAGTCATGTGGCACACTTAACATTATGAAGTACAGATATCACTTAACTGCCATATATAGCATCTATCTGTCTATCAGAGGATACACACGTTCAATACCACATATCAGTGCTCAGCCCACAACTGGCTGACAGTGCCTGCCACACTCCATATAACAAACCAGTATACACCAGTAGTCGGCACACTGTTTGGGATACAATGCACAACCTTGCCCCAGGGGTATATATCAGGCTAATGCAT